>NC_073695.1:57930539-58185539 GCF_029784165.1 Wyeomyia smithii | reverse complement strand
CTCAATCGAAACGAAACGAGATTCAATGGTCAAATTTTTCCCCATATTCGATTGGCACCGTTATAATGTATGGAAATGCTAAAAAATTGAAACAAATTGGATGATGGCAGTCCTATAAAAGATTATTATAGTCGAAAAACACCTAATTCTGCCGATTTCAGTAGTTTTCAAGAGCAATACTGTGCAAATGATTTATGACCGCCCTTGCCATATAATTCGAACCCCTGTGCATTGCTGTGGTTTCAAACGCCAAAAAAGTTTTTAACAATTTGAAAACAAAATATGCCACAGAAATTATTTAAATTTTATTCTCCCCGAGCTGCTAGCAATTCAGGTTGGTTAGCTCATATTCTAATTACGATCAGAAACAGCATTGAACCAATACCAATCTAATTATCTTTCCCGACCCATAATGAACAAAGAGCTCTTAGCGTGCAGCAGGTAGGACCGCTGTGGCTGGTGGATAACCTTTCTCGTGACAACCAACCCGACCGCCTGCAGTGGCTGCCGGTGCCACTGATTGCGACTTTTAGCATGCCTAATTTATGTCCCAGCACCTGGCTCCGGCCGGCCGCCTTGCGTGGAAAGTCGTGATTGAGGCGAAAAGTTAATTACGCACGCAGCAGACGCACCTCGCTAGAGGCGCACCCTGTGCGATTGACCTTCAACCTTCCGTAGGCCCCGTGCGTCGATCGAGATGAGTGACAATATGCATTGTTGTTCAGGCCCTAATTGAAATGGTTCCAACCGCAGTAGAGCCGCCGCTGGTCTCCGAGCGACACGACGCATGATTCGACGCTCACCGTGAGGTACTGTACGTGGGTCCTTCGGAAAGGATCGTAAATTTATGCCAATATTAAACCGATTATCACAAATTAGCACCAAGGGGAGGCATGGAAAGTAAGTTGCTGACCTGCAGGGCTAACTTCGTGACGGTGAACCGGCTGGGGCAGTACTGCAAGCGGTGCTGCATCTCCTTGGCCGTAATGATTTTCAATCAAAATATCAATTTACATAGTCAAATGCGCCCAAGGAGCTCTTGGAAATGCGTTAAGAATTCGCAATTATCTGTCATATTAAATTCATCACCTTTATGACCACCTTTGTTGAGTGACTCTTGGTTATGACGAGAGGTAAGAGGCTATATCCTCTCTCTCTCTCTCTCTCTCTCTCTCTCTCTCTCTCTCTCTTTCACTACAGCTTGAATATGTTGTGCGACACACAAATACTTTATTCTGATGGTGTCAAGTTAGATAGAATGCAGTAGGTACCACAGTTTGTTCCGTTCAAGGTGAGCGGTTACATATTGGGAATGCGTAAAACGCAGTCATGCTAGTGCGGACCAGGCATTTTATCAGCCTGCATGTAACGTGATCAGCGTTTAATGATGCATGCGCGTTCAGTAGGTTTCTGAATTTGCAACTTTGTATATAATCGAATCAGAGAAAATAAAATGTTTAATATTTATTTTTCGTAAATGATTTTTTATATTCGAATAAATAAGAAGAATTTTATTTTTGATTCATCCACCTAAATGTCAGAAAACACATTTCTTACCTAACAAATACATATATTGTAGTTGTTCCTGATGTAATTGCAGTCTAATGTAAAAAAAATTATTAAAAAAATTATAAAAGTATGTGTAGATTTGTCAACTTGTTTGAATTTATTTTTTAAATTTTTAAAAATAAAATTTTTTTAAATTTATTTTTCCATTTTTTATTTTTGAAATTATTCAGTTTTTTTTTATTTAATCATAAAAGTATATTACAATAATGAGTCAATATTTCAACCGTATTTCATACCATTGAATAAGTAAATAATAACATTACATAAACATCAAAAACAACTAAATGGACAACAGGATACGCGGATTTTCATTCTGTTATTCTAATTAATTTCGTTATTGAATAACAAAAAATACATAAAAAATACAAAATAGATGGAAATAACTGTAAAACGTCGGCGGAGTTAATGCAAGAAGAAAAATTGGTGTATGATTAAAAAAAACAAAAACTAGCAAAATAGAAACACAATGTTGGCAGAAGTTGACCAAAAAATAAATAAAAAATCACAGATAAATTCAAACGAACAATACAGTCATTTGAAGACAACAGAAGTTGAACTAAATGCTTCCAATATACGTCAAATTCTGATTAAATTGAATTAAACTTTAACTGTAGGAGGCAAATTGTACCTACACGCAAAAGTTGGATGGTGCAAAACTAGGACAAAATTGTGCGTTTTAGCGCAATTATTGATGTAGTTTGGAACCAGTACAATAATTGCGTGTTGGGCATAACGCAAATCATGCTCTAGCGTTTTTTCAATGTAGTTGGGAGCTCCAAACTACTACACTTAAAAAGTTTCCACTGGTGTAAGTTTCGTCATGTTGATTTGTACTGGTATTGAAAATGTTTTTCAGAAGGTTGCTCGCTCTCGTTGAAACAATGCAACCAGCAATCTAGACTGATAATTTGGGTATTCACTGAGCAATTTCACAAAAAATGGACAACCAATTTAATCAACCTTTTTTGATTTAGCTGAAACTTTGCAAAAATGTTTTTATAGGCAAAAGATGCCATTTTGTGCTATTGGTTTAATCTTTTGGAACATGACTCATTTTTGAGAAGCTATTGAAAAATGCTATTTTGGGAAGGTATTGATGATTACTAATATTTATAGAGCTACAACGGTTTGTTTGATCGGTGTGTAGTAGAGATATGAATGAAGAAGAGCATTGATGAGTGAGAAAAAGAGAGAACAACGGGAAAGATGAAGTTTTTTAAGCGATACCGCTTGCCGTGTCTTAATAAACCGTTGCGCCGTTCAGTCTAGAAAAGTCCCCATGCAAAACTCCGACTGAATCGTCCAGCAGTTTTTTTTCCAGAACCAGGTATTGTCACGAAGTTTCATTCGATGTAACTTTCTGTCGCATAGCTCGGTATAGTATATTTTTCCGACAATAATTCGCCAGAATAAAGTACTGATACGAGACACCTTGTTTCCTGTGGGAGAATTGCGATGATTTTTTCTATTGATGATGATTAATAGGACACGATTGGGCATTCGGCAGAACCCTTCCCTGAGCAATGGTGTGGTGTCGGATAGAAGCTTATTCAAAGTTTTTCCACTCAGTAAAACCAACGGTTTCTGAGCTTCAATGATTTGAATAACAACTTTGCCGAAAAGCATACAACATTTTAGAAAGTTACTCTCTAGTCTGAAACATTTCTCCATCTGTGAAAATTTCAGTTCAGTGTGCAAATACGTGTGCAAAAATTCATTCGAATAAAAAATGGTGGAATAAATTTTGGCGTATTTCTAGGTCTTTTGGCGTGATTTGGCTTATTTGACTTTGTCTGCCAATTAACCCGTTAACGGGCCGAGGCTAAAAAAATGTCATTAAATTTTATTGTTTATTTCTGATCACTGATCATAGCTCGTAATTATCAAGCAGAAAACAACGAAAGTTGTTGGTGGCAATATAGTTGCCACTGCCTTATAAAGGGTTTAAGCGTCTTCAGCCATTATTTCTATTGTTGACTTTTTCTAGTCTTCAGAGACGTCTTACAACTATTTCAAGCGAAATCGGAAAACATTTTTCATTCTTTTAATCCTTTCGAAGTGTTCTCAGATGTTTCAAGCTACATTTACGAGATCTTACACTCTTTAAAAAACAACATTCACCGCTACCGCAATAATCAAACTCAAGCACCATTTTGAACTGAACGTTATATGGAGTAGAAGACCGATTTTGCAGTGACCAAAGTTAGCAGTTTTCGAATGAAGAACCTACCAAATCATATACCGTCGTCGAACATTAGACAACACGACAGCACTACAGGACTTACGACCGTTGGTGAACAACCATCCAGACAAGTACGACATAATTGAAGTGAGTGACTCTTGCATCACTTTGTATTGTACTATGCCCCTAAGCATTTTCACTATCAAATAAAGCTGCCTTTGGAAAAGGCCACCAAAAACGCCCGAAACGTCGGGCAAATTAAACAGATTGTCGTATAACATCTTCAAAAAGACTGAGAAAGCCAGATTAATCCTATCAATATAGTTTTTTTCAGTCCTTTTTTCTGGTTCACAGTTGCTATTTTGTTTTATTAGATACTAATTTGAGATCAAATTTCTAGCTGTTTTCATGGGCGTTCCTCTGCTCATTCGTTTTTCTTTTCAATTTGAAAATAATTTATGTTGTGGCCTTTTAGCTGTTTTGCATTTCTCAAGTATTTTGCCTGAATATTGATCATCTAATTTTCTGGCCGTTCTGACTTCAAAAAGTTGGAAATATGTTTGAGATTATTTATTTTCATGCTTTTTGGGGCCACGTCAGGAGCCATATTTTTTTTATTTGCTTTCCTATGCATGTTATAATATGTACAATTGATATGTATAATTTGGGAAATGACAATTGACTTTTCTTTGTAAATCGTAAGTGAATTTCATTACTTTATTATTATTTCGTTTTCGATCTCAACTGTTTACAAAGTAATTTTAATTTTTGGACTAAATTTGAATATTTTTTTTGTTTAGAAGTTCATAATATCATTTTTAATTTCAATTCTGTCTTACTTTCAGAAACGTGTTTATAGTCACTGAAAGATATCTACAGAATTATTTCCCTGTCGACTTCTTCTGGGACGGTTTCTCCGCATTAACTTGTGTATTTTTCCTTTTTTCACTTTTTAAAGGCGGCTTAAATTTAAGCTCAACTTTTTTCAATTTTTCGTAAAAGATTTTTTCTTTCCAGCTTCTACAGAAGCTTCCAGCCATATTGAAGTAACTTTTTAATCCTTTTTGTTTTTCGTATCTTATTTGGTTTCTTCGAGGAGTTCACAACCGTTTGATAAATGAATTTTGTTGTACTTCAGAAGCTCTCTTTAGAAATTTTGAGCAAAATTTCAACAATTTTTACATTGAGGCTCTATTTTTTTTGAAAGAAGTCATTTCGGAGTACATTATGGAATCTAGTGTGTTATTTTTCTGGCGTTTAAAAGTGTTTTCAATCATTCAAAGCATAAATTGCGTTTCTCAGCCCTTTCAGGCTGAATTTCGATGGGATTCTTTTTATTTATGGTTTTACTGGTCTGGGTACTTTTGATTGATTTTATAATTATTTTTGTTATTCTTCTACTGTTTTTTTTTTTTTTTTTTTGTATAAATTACAGAAACAAGTGTCAGAACAATTATTGTACATAACAAAGGCTCGCTCTTGCAAAAATCTCTTTTCCTAAGTCGCTTCTGCGGGGAAAAATTCTCACCACAGTGTCAATACCAAATCGAACCCATCATCGCTACCATATGTGTGGGAGAACTAACCGGACGACCGGCATCACACGACACCGCTAACCGCAGAACCACCGAGACACCGAATTAGATTTGTTAATCCGATGTAATGAAATCGGATTCGATCGTCATTTATCGATCGCCGGTTGGCATATCATTGTGAGACACTAAACGCACGTAGACTCTCTTGGCACAGCTGGGAGAGTGGCGAACATGTGATGATAAGGGGGTAGCCGACAACGACGACGATGATGTGATGACCACGACAACACCGGCAGTTCTGAACCAATTTGCTGCCACTGTGCTAGTCGTCATGTATGTGAATTGCTTGCTGCACGGCAATCGGAATTATGCCAGCTGTTGCTGCATGGTGGCCAATCAGCACTAAATACTAGCCTCGGTAGTGGTATAGGCCCTGTAAGGCAAAAAAAGCGCAGTAGCACAGTATTAGTAGATACACGATTCGCACAAATGTACCATACTAGAGCACGAGCATCGTGCGGCGAGTTTGGTGTAATTTCGGCCAAAATGGTTGTGTGGTGGCTAATTTTAGTCGGTTCTGTTTCGTTAAGTGGCGCTTAGCGTCAGATAAGGATAAAAAAGCGAACAATTTGAACGTGGGGAAGCTAGCGGATTTCCGTGATTAGTTTACGTATTCGGCAAAAGTCCATTATTTTGAATCTACCGTGCGCGCAGCACGGGTTGTCGCGTCTGATGAAAAGGATCACTCGATTGAGAGGGGGTGGGGATGGCTGGCAGGCTTTCACAGCCGCGGCCGAACCCAAAACAGTTGGACCGATCGATGGCTGGCGAAGAAGGGCGGTAATCGGTCCTGGGGAAGTCATATTTTAAACGAGCGATTTTTTCGTTCTTGAACAAAACAATCATAATAATAACTAGTTCGACGTTGGCCGTATGCTAGGCTGGATCGTTCGTAGTCGTCGTCGTCGTCGTCGTCGTCGTCGCCTCGCCAGTTTGTCGTCGTTGGCCGTCGCAGTCGTCGTCATAATCGTGGCGTGTGTGAATACGCGACGTGCGTTATTTTTTCTTTTTTTTTCTCATTTCTATCGGTTTTTGCTGTTGGTGCACGGTGCAATTTATCCTATTTGGTATCGGGTGACGCGATTAGATTAGGAGTGTCGACCCTAATTTGGAATCGAATGCACAATTTGACAGTTGGTGAACTACGGAATCTTGCCACGCTTTTTTTTTTGCGCTGCCGTGGGATCACTTGCTCGAATTTGTTCGCTGACAGCTGTGCAGTGTGGCTTTCGGTTATGGTTATTTGTCGAAGGATTCCCGTTACTTTTTCGGAATTGGCTACAGCTGCTGTTCCGTGAGAAATCGCAAATCTCCTGCCGACGAAAGGTTTATCGCAGTTGTTGTTGTTCGGCAGGGTGTTAAATCATACACTAATGCTCCGCTTAGAGTGTGTTTTTGGGGTGGCCCGTTTGTCACGGTCGCCGGCGGCTTAGTCAAAGCGTCGAGTGGTGTAGTGTTTTCAGACTATGTTGTCTTGTTAGCAACAAAGCAACGTGATAAAGAACCCAACTCCCCTCTCTCTCTCTACCCCTTTCCCCGTGTTGCAGTCGAAGTCCAATATTTTGCTAGTGCTAGTGGCAGCATGTAGTCTGCAATGTTGGAATGTTCTACGATAATAATACACACGTGAAAACGAAGGGGTAACCGGTTGGAAGCAATCTTGTGTTTTGTTTGTTTAGGTTATACCTGGACTAGATTACCACTGCAAACAAGCGAGAAACAAGCCAGTGGACAAGGGTCACAACATTACGATTAGTGACGATGATGGCGACGAAGAACACCCGCAGCGGAAATCGTGTGTGATCGAGTATTTATTTGCTGTTTGTTGTGACCTGTTGATAGTGAAGCATGCTGTCTACAGCGTGAAACCGATTGGAATTTGAGGTGTTGCCAGATGTTGTCTCTTTTCGGGAGTTCAAATTGATTTGAAATGCAATAATTAAAGCAAGAATTTCACGCAAACTTTTCTGTAAAGTTAGAGCAACATCTTGTCAGTTTTCAATGAAATTTTGTCAGTTTGGTGATATGGATAATTTAGTTGTTTTCTCAAAAAAGTCGAGATGTATTTTTGAAAAGGATTCATGTTTTTCTGCCTACACTTTACTAATTGCACTATAAATTGAGCTCTCGAAAGACTTCCATATTCTGTGTTGCTCATTTTGATACTCAAAGAATTTCTCCATTTACGTCACAAGTCCTTTTCCCGTGCGATGTGACGTAAAATGCCGTTCAATTTCTAAATATTATGGTGATTTTAACATTCACAAGCTGACAATAATTTTTCTGTTTTTGTAATGGAATGTAATTTTCTTTTTTTAAATGGACAATTGACCTACAGTTGACTACTTTGATATTTTAATACAGTTGTTATGTTGTTATGTTGAATAAATCCAGAAAAAAAAACTTTTTTTGTGAAGGATGCACTTTAAATTTTGAAATGAAATTTCTTTTAGCTTAGGCTTCAGAATTTTTTCCAGTTACCGATGAAACAATAAAATTGCAAATTAGTAAAAATGTTACCTAAATTCCCAAGCTCACAACATTCGCTGAAAAACAAGAGAACTTTATAGAAAGCCACTTTCAATGAACCAAATCAACGAAAGTGATTCTCAATTTAAGTTGAGTGCCGCGTAGCAAAAAAGAACGAGAGGCAGAGTCAACTCTGGAGACAGCCAAATTCAATTACAATCAATTTTGCCGAACGCTTTCAAGCAACTTGTTGACGAAGAAGCAACAGATAACCAAAAAAGTAGGCTTCAAATCCGATTAAAACGAGTAACGTACAAATTGATTCTGAGCGCTCTTTCAATCGCATACTGACCATAGAGTAAATTAATTGCTTTATCCTAATACAAAATCGTATCCCTCGCAACATCCGGGAACACCTTCAATGATGTGGCACGCCACGCGCCCGCTGACTGATTACACTATCGGAAACATCTCGATAGGTAACGTAGCAAAGCAAAAAAAAGGTACGTCGATTGAGAACGCTGCACAGAAAAAAGGCCTGCCTCAGCCAAATCAGAGTAGCAAAATATTGACTTCCAGGGCTGGCCATTTTATTGTTACTGTTAATGATGATGATAATGATGATGATAATGATGATGATAATGATGATGATGGTGCTATAGTAATACAAAATGGTCTCGAAAGCTTAGTGTGATATATGATAAAGCGATCGAGGTGAGAGGAAGAGTAAAATAGCAGTACGGTTATCGTAATTGACCCACTTTGTAAAGTGCATAACAACAAAGGTAGCAACAAAACTACCCACGACGAACGCGGTGCGTTCCAGAGGAGTAATTTCCTAATTGATCCTCTCCATCCTGATTTCCTTGTTACGAGCGCCGAAGAAGAGGTTGTTTTTCGACACTAGGAAGCAGTTCTACTTCAACAACACTCGACTGGGGGTGAGAAAGTGTTTAACGTGCAAAGTTGTTCAGTGTCAAAAAGGAAAAGTTTATCCCGAAACAAGTTATTCTCTAAAGGGGGTTTTGTGTTAGGAGAGAAGGCCACAGCGGCAACATGATTGTCGTAATGGAGGAGATTAATAGTGGCACTTCCGGCAGCACGAGAGGTAACGAGGCGGAAGCACCCGGCATGGAGATACAGGTGGGAGGCCAGCAAAACGGAAACGACACCGAAGTAACCACGGAAGATGCGCAAGAACAGCAAGAGTCGTCTTCGTCGTCAGGTTAGTGTACATAAGAGGGACTCCCGGCTCTGAGCGTAGCTTGAAGTTTACTATTCTATCGGGCTCACGTGGGTCTGCTTCAGTTGGATTTCTAACGAAGTTAAATGTTGTACCGTCTTCAACCCTCCCTGAAGGCTGATGGGTCGGGTCAGATTTGGGTTCGTTCGCTCATGAATAACAAATTTTGCTCCACAGATAAGAGACTAATCGGTACTAGCGTACAAAGGAGAGCAATGAAAGTGCAGCAATTTAAATTATATTGAATTTACCTCCACTGTGGTGCATTTGGTAAAACGTTTTGTTAGAAGATATCGTCAATTTATTGGATTGAACGATTCTTTTATGCAAATTTGATTATAGGTATGTAATGACATTCGTCTATATCTGTGCCGGAAGAAAGCCCCAGAAAAATAAATGATCAAGCAGCGTTGGTACAATTCATTAAATTCCATTTCTCTGTTTTCTGGGACAAATGCGCATTTTATGGGACAGCGCTGAATTTGAACAAGTGTTATCACAAACCATATATCGCCTGTGTACGGCTCGACTGTTTACTCATTTGTTTCGAAAAATTACCAATAAGTGCCGAAACTGGTTCGAATCAGTTTGATAACACAAACAAGCGTAAATGCGTAGTGGTAAAAATAGGCTCCACAAAACAAACAATGATACAGACACGTGAGACGAGTTGTCTTGTTTTCAGTTTTAGACTGAAACGTACGATCCAGATGAATAGGTGTGAGTAATACCGGAAAGGTTTTTTTATCGGTGAATATAAGCTTTTTTATCAGCTGATGACGACAATGTACTACGAGAGTTTTCCATGTTGGGAATTGAAGCCTTTATCTATTAAGATTTCTTACAGCGAAAAGAAAATCGAAATATGGTACTTAACGATATGGGTATTAACCGCTCTTTTCCTAAACGAGAGAACCATCATCTGACGCCAAAGGCAACCGCGTTTTGCTCGCAATCTCTCGCGCATCAATTATAATAAACTGTTGTTAGGGTGATTCACGTGCAACGGGAAGCGGAGAAAATTCAAGCTATAAAAGAGTCTTCTGTTATTCAGTTTATATCAATTTTGTTATATTGTAGCTTTAATAGTGTGTAAATAGAGGATTGTGTTATTCTTGAAGTTTTATTTGACAGACATATTTAATTTATAATTATAACTCCGCTTGCATTTTTAAATACAATCACATTCAATTTTTAACCTTTTCTCATACAGTCTCAATAGGTTATGATTGCTACTAGAATATTTGTGGCTCGGGTAATGCAAAACTAAATCTCTCGTGCAACTATACTAAAATCGCTTTTTACGCGTTTATGTTTTATGGGTGCAAAGTTTTGTAACTGAAAAACTGGCATACAGTAATGGTCACCAGTGATTTCCACTGGAGAAACTTTTTTCGAAAATGACAACAGGCATCTTTGATTGGAAGTGAAAATTCAAAAAGATTGCAATTTTCACTTCCAATCAACTTTTAACTTTGAAATGTTGTAACTTTACCAAATATTGTTAGATTTTAATAATTCGAACACCATTTAACCCTCTCCCGCTCACGGTTTATCATTAAAATTTATAACTTCCCGAGAAAATTCAAGCTGAACACTTTGTAGACTATCTAAAATTACTGTCAACTGTAGTATTTTGAAGAAAATGCCCAGTGATGCTCTGAGGCAGCATATAAAAGTTTATGGAACAATCGTAAGCACAACAAACTATTTTATGTCAAGATATGATGACATAATTCTTGGTGCTTTAGAGTCACCATGAGCGGGAAAGGGTTAACTGGTACACTTTTAAGGTCTCATTTTCTGATCGCAAATATGGCCTAGATCACCGGACGTAGGAAATATTCCTGAGTTCCGGTGGGCATGGCAAACCTACTGTTTTTCGGATGGATTTGGTAAGTGGTTGCCTGATAAAAATGATTATTTGCATCAAAAACATAGATGGGAGAACCATCATCAAGATCAGAAATCGGCCAAGAACTCATCGAGAAATGGCTATTTTTCATCCGAAAGTCCCCAGAGGAACCTGTAGTAGAAGACATTTACATTTTTGCTCAAAAATATTGCGTGTGACAACTCTATCTTTAGGATTTTCATCAGGAACCTTACAATAAAAAATTTTTTTAATAAAGGTTGCATTGTCCACTCCAGGAACGAATGGCGTGCCCCTGTACCTACAAATTGACTATCTCTTGTATCAACAAATCAGTAAACATTTTAACACGGACTCTAAAAGTCTGCATTGTGCAGACAAATCTGTACAGCTGGTATCCCTGCTTCCAATGAACGCAGCACCTTTACAGATAGGTACACTAGTTTTTCATCCTTGTAACGAGTCGTCATTACTTACTGTTACTTCACTTTTGCGGCGACAGACCGATTATTGATCCAGTCCAGTCTTGGGCTTCAATCCTCCAGTCGCCTCTAACACCTATTTCGCGGGCATCCTCGTCTACAGCACACATCCAACAAGTGCGGGGTCTACTCGAAGTCGATGGACTTTATCAGGATTCTTGCTAAATATTGTTTTTGCTGATCATTTCTCCGGCATTCAAGCTACATGCCCAGCCCACTGTAGCCTGCAGTCTTTTATCCGGTTCACTGTACCCGCCGATTAGTATGTACACTGACCGCAAGGTTCTACGCTCAAAAACACCAAGAGCTCGCCGATCGGCCCCTTTCATAGTTCACGCCTTATGGCGTGAGTATTAGTGTTTTATAGTGTGCTAGTTTTGTTGGGTTTGCAAGCTGTGGGACCTCAGCTGGTTAGGTAATTTGCAGGAAGCCCTGTTTGCGGCCGCTATTCGTCTCTTTATCTCACGGCTTACCTCATTGTCGCACGTCACCAATGTACCCAGGTAAACAAGTTCGTCGTCTACTTTAAGTGATTTCCCATCTATCACTACCGCAGCACCAACATCCGACGGGCTACCACGGTCTCTACCAAACACCGTGTACTTCGTTTAAAAAGAATTTATGACAAGCCCAATTTTCGCAGCTAATACCGATGATGTCGATATCGTCCGCAAAACCTTAGAGCATGCGAGACTTCGTAATGATGGTGCCGCTTCTTTGCACGCCAGCCCTTCGTACAGCACCTTCTAATGCGATGTTGAACAATAAGTTTGATAGACCGTCACCCTGCTTCAAACCATCTAACGTCACGAAAGCGTTCGATATCTTACCGGCTAACCTGGCGCTTGATGTGGAACCATCAAGGGTGGCACGAATCAGTCTTATTAGTTTTGTTGGAAAACCATGCTCGAGCATTATCTACCATAACTCATTTCTCTTAACTGAATCGTACGCTTTTAATCACTGCATATCCACTAATCTTACTTTACTTTGTTGGCTAGCGGACCGTTCACCGGTCTAGGCCCGAACGAATTAAAGGTGTCCAGCTTCTTCTGTCTTGTTCAGCCGTTCTTTAGTCTCCTCGTACACCAGCAGATCTTTTTCTACCGCTCACATCCACCGCGTGCGAGGCCTCTTCCTGGTTCTCTACTGGAAATAGTTTTGGCGGCTCTCTCGTCAGGCATTCTGGCTACATGTCCAGCCCACTAAAACCTGCCCCGCTGTATTACCTTCATTATATCAGCGTGTTTGTATACCTGATACAACTCGTGATTCATGCGTCTGCGCCACACTCCAACTTCCAGCTTACCGCCAAGTATCGATAGCAGAGCTCGACGCTCAAAAACTCTGAGCACTCGTCGATCAGCTTCCTCCAGCGTCCATGCGTCATGACCGTAAAGGGCCTGGAGTATCAGCATCCTATACAGCGCTAGTTTTGTGCGAGTTTGCAAATCAAGGGACCTTAGCTAGTTACGTAGTCCGTAAAAGGCCCTGATCGCAGCTGCAACTCGTCGTTTCACTCCACGGCTCATATCGTTGTCGCATACCATAAGCGTACCAAGATAAACGAATTCGTCAACCACTTCAAATCGTTCTCCATTCATCTCCACCTCAGCACCAACACCACGGGAACTCCCATGCTCCCTGCCAGCTACCATGTACTTCGTTTTGGCAGATTTAATAACAAGTCCCAATCTCGCTGCTTCCCTCGTAAAAGAAAAGAAAGCCTCCTCCACGGCCTTACGGTTGATACCGATGAAATCGATGTCGTCCGCAAAACCAAGAAGCATGTGAGAATTCGTGATGATCGTACCGTTTCTTTCCACGTTTGCTCTTCGTACTGCACCCTCAAGAGCGATGTTGAACAGTAAGTTGGAGAGCGCATCCCCCTGCTTCAGTCCGTCCAACGTTACAAACGCGGCTGATGTCTCGCCAGCTATTCGCACGCATGATTGCATGAATTCCCTTTTTCCGGAATATGGCCACCGAACCTCCTGAATCACTGCGATTTCGACTCCCTGCCGCTGTAGTTCTCGAGCAAGCAAGCCAGCCCGCACCGCTTCATTGAGAGATCGGACGTTCCAAGTACCCAATTTCCAATCGTTTACCTTAATCTTTTTCCGTGTTCGTAGTCTAGGTCTTTGCCGATTGATCCATTCCGTATTTCTACTTTCGTTGTTTGTGATTGAAAAATGGTTTCGGTATGCTACCTTACCAGGGTCGCGACACTTACATCCTGCTGATGGGGCTGCCATCTAAGGTGTTGCTGGCAGAATACAACATTCCATAACTCAGCTGCTCGCTCCGGGTCAGACGCTGTTGTACGCCACCTTACTGCGTTGACGATAACAGTGGTCGACAAAAGCAAAGAAGAGGCTGCCTCAAAGCTCGAAATAGCTGACCTTGAAAGATTATAGCTTTTTAACCATTCCTGTGAATTTTAGTGCCCCTAGCCATTACCAAAACGCGTCAACTTACGTGAGAGTTCACATGGTACAGAATGTCCTATAAAAATGCGAAAAATCCATACTTCAGTTTCAAATAAGTTTTTTCATAGAAAATTAAAAAAAAATCACAATTTTATTTGAAAATCGTTTATTAAACCTTTCATGATTACATTACTCAATATGTCCACCATTTTTGGCAATCACCTTCTCCAAACGGGGACGGAATCGAGAGCATATCTTCTCAATGCATGAGTCAGTCATCGAGTTCCATGCTGTGGTAATGGAAGCTTTAAAGCGCCAACACTGGGGCGAGAACGTTCACAGGCCTTAGCCTTAACATTTGAGTAATCCAAAGGATTGAAATCCGGACTGATAGGAGCCCAAATGTCCTTTGGCCAAAATTCCATGTTTTCCTTCAGCCACGCTTGAGTCCTTTTCGAGGTATGACACGATGCTCCGTCCTGTTGGAAAATGGTGCTGGCTTTCATCCATGGCAGGACGTGGTCCTTCAAAATGTTCATGTAAACCTCGGTATTAACCTTCAATCCAGCTTTTCAGAAGCTGGAGGCATTATCAAGCCATTGGACGCAACTGCCCCGAAAACCATGACTCCGGTCAGATGCTTGGTTGTAAACTTGAATTTCACGTTGTCTGGAACATCCTCTATCTTTCTTGGCGAAACTAACTTGTCTGTACGTGTGTTAGATACGGGATACGTTGATGGTATGCTTCTTTTTAATGCTGACACAAAACGTTTCGAGCTCTCCAGCCCTAGCTGTTTGATTCGATCCGTTACAAGGTGGCGCTTTACTCTTGCCCTGGACGAACATTTTCTTCGACCAACCATTGCATGGTAGTTTTTGAAATATCGGCTTCCTTAGCCAATTTTCGGGTCGATCTGATAGAATTTCGCCTCACTTTGTCTTTCACTAATCTGATGACCTTCGGTGTGCGAGCGAACCGTGGACGGCCACTTCCCGGCTTCCGTGGTGTTCGAGTGATCGTTGGATACGGTAAATGGTAGCCAGGTGACAACCCACAATCGTTGCAATTTGTTTTACGGGCTCTTGGGCGCTTCTCCACGTACATTTTTCTCAACTTTATTACTCGCGATCCACTGTTTTGTTTACATTGTCTCAGAGTAAACAGGCAGATGATTACACACACGCATTAAAACTTAAAAAATAATGTTCAAAGATACCCAAATATAAGTATTGAAAACTTTCGCATTTTTTTTATGGAACATACTGTAGTTGCTCGCCGGGTTCGTCGCTTCAACTTTATGTTTACGAGAAGACTCATTTAGGTCTCTGAAAAAAATGTTAGGCATTATTGACAAAAAACGCTGCTTATATAATAATTACAGGTTCAATTACAAGTTTTATAACCGAGTTCCTAATAATACAAATTTTGATGCTTCTTTTCATCGATAAATGTATGTGTAATGAAATGAAATTATACGAAAGATCAATAAGATTACATCAGAACGTAATCTTAATCTGTCTCATGTAGTAACTTTCCCGATCTCTTGTCTCTCAATTTGCTCGTAACAACGTAAAACAAAACTTGAACCAACCTATCAGCTATCAAGCCTTCTACCAAGCAGCTATCGGCGGCAGTGGCTGTGTTGGGCACACTTCACGTCACTACCACCCCTCGCATCCACCGACAACGCAGCGGCGGCACTACGCCATAGTCAATGGCGTATCGTGCGCTCACAGTTTTGCATTTCGGGGCCTTCGTCGCTCGCCACCACCATCCATCGCTCTACCCGCGGGGCATATATACTAAGCTCAACCCAGCTGATAATGTGCAGCAGTTCTAATATCTCTGGCCTACCTGCCACGGTTAGTGTAATTCTACGGCTGAGTGTGACGGTTGGATTGGCGGATCGGTAGCTTCCCCTGTGATTCTATTTAGCTAGAGTTTTGGAGCCCGGGGTTGCCCTGCACCGGCTGCCAGTCGTTTGGGATCATTCGCGCAGGTTTGCAGAGCCCACTCAAAGGCAACCTAAACAAACAAGGGTGCGTCGTCGTATTCGGTCGCGATAGTGCATCATGTGGTTTCGGATGATATCTCGGTTCTCTATCTTAGCGATAATTGACTAAAGTGATTTGTTCAGGTGGTGTATTGAGATCGGAGTCCTTGGCTGCTAGCAGCGTGGGAGTCGCTTACTGAAAACAAATTGTGCGGCTAATTCGAGGTTCTCCCTTCTAACTGGTGGGCTCTGGATTTGAGACGGCGGCACCACTCGATTCAGCTCAGAACCCGTCACAACAGCAGCTAAAGTGCAGTTTTATGTATATCGGTACAAACGCAAAGGCAGTGCGATACAATTAACTCCGTCACGTCGCCGTCGTCGTTGTTATGCGATGCCTTGGGGCAACTGTGGCAAAGTCAACGGGTTTGCGCGTATTACATAATTTCGTAGTAATGAAAATTATGACGACGACCGCGGCTAAGTAGTTGAAGCTCCGAAAAGCGGTTGTACATGTGTGTTGTCCGTAATCCAGCCGGAGTAAGTCGGTGCGCTTCGCGCAGACAGGCTGAGGCGTTGAGCCATTCAAGTACAAGTGAGAGGTGCGGAAATTAGCACGTTTTTGTTTTACGGGAGATAGAATTCTCTGCCGTTCGGTTGGTAATAATCGTTTAGCTCAATGCCTTGCTACGACGTGTAAATGGGTTTCGAGACTGCAGTTGGATGGGTTTATTATTATGAATAGTTTCGATTACGTGTACCTAATTGTTTGAAATTCAGTTAACGAAATTGCTCAACTAAAACGCAGTGCGTTAAAAATCTCAACAGTTTCTAAAATTGATACTTTAGATTACCAAATCTGCCTGCAACTAGAAATTTATAAACACCTTCACGAAGTCGGTATTAATCTTGACGTAGGTGATTAAATATTGAGAGTCGCAACATTCAAACCGATGTTGTTGCCGACGGCTTTCGCTTGCATATATGCGAGTGCAATGCATCTGGGGAGGTAATGTAAACCGGTGAAACCGGTAGCACGTGTGACTTTTCCCACGTCGTCAACATGCGTTATCAGACGCGGACCAGAATGATTGATTGATTGATTTTTTTGCTCCACGTTGGCCACTGGAAGTTCTGCGGATTTAATCTAGCTATGAAGTCGGTCAATCGTCCTCTTGCTTGGCCGGAGTGCAACTGTTTGTTCAGTGTATTTCACGATAATGTAAACAATAAAACAATAGAGTAAATGAATCGAAACGAAAACTGCTCTCTAGTGAGAGACTGCAAATTTGGAGCGATATCTTCGATATCTATTCTATTTTTTTATTGGTGAATTGGGAAAACAGCAGCGCAGCAACTTAACACTGTTGCTTTACTATAAATTACTAACCATGTTTGCGAAAGTCGGTCGATTAGCTAATTGTTTATTTCAAGTTTGTAGAACCCGCCCCTAATACTAAATTGTTTAGGGAGCCCTTCCCAAACCACGTGCTCAAGATTTGATCATATTTCAGACTCCTCCTCCTGATTCTACTTCTGACTCCACAGAAATCCACTTTGTCCTGAATGAAATCCTAATTTCCACAGAAATTCATTTCGTAATTAATGGTCGTAATAATTAGTTGTTTGCCCATGTTACATACATTTCGGGTAAGAGTTGTTTGGCATATATGTTTTTTGTTAGAGCGCATTTTCTCAAATTATAAAATAGTTCAAAACTATAGCTTATAAACGGATTTTCGAAGTTCAATTTTATTTCGGACTGAATCCGACACAAAGCACGTTTGAATATGTAACGAACCGAGTATTTATTTTCGGAAACTCAGTTCAATTTCGACGTCACAGTATTTTATTCGAAATTTTGGTTTTTTCATATCAGTTTTTTGAAAATTCGGTGTCAAGAAAATAAGGGAATCCTACTTAAGAATTTTATTTATACAAGTTACAAGTGAGTTTCAAAATTTGAACATTTTTTCTTTACTTAACTCGTTTCCCTCCGGACATTTTGCTGGTATTCAGTATCGTTATTGCACGCAAAATAACCGCCATTTTGAAAGATCTCAAACCCCCTAGCCCCAAAAGCGGAGAGTAAAAATAAAATGCTTTTAAATATTAGGAACTAGTCAAACATCCATCTGAAAAAACTCGAATATCAACGTAAAAAAAATCCTCGTAAAAAAATCCGCGTAAAAAACCTGGTATTTGAATTTGAATGTAGCCATAACCTTCACAACTATGCAGCATTGCAGTTGTATTTTTGCATGAATTTAAAAATACAACTGCATGTGTTAATTGCATGGAATACATAGGCCAGTTCTTTGTTACTCATCCAATCAATTTCCAGACTTCAGCAAAGTTTCGTGCTCCAAGTATGTCGAGCATAAAGTTTGCAATTTGGATGCAAAGATTATGTTGCAATAGGTGCTATTAGAAATCAATTTCACTAGTAAAATTCTTTGTAAATTACAACCGATTCCTTTCAATTTTTCTTTCAATTACCGCTGCTCCTTTTTAGCTACGTTAGATTTCCATTCTTGTAACGAACTGTTATACTCTGATGAAATATTTCACGCGAATAGTTTCCAGTCACGCAATAAAACTTGCTGAATATCCAACCAAATGATCTTCCCCTCATTTTTGGTACGGTAAAAATGAAAATCAAACAGCAAAGCGTTATCGTATAAAAACGTCAAAATTAATCCAAGAGCGCGATTCTAGGTGCCGGTTTCTTCCAAGGTAATCGCATAATGCCACTGTACAGTACACAAACCGAATTCACAAAATTATAGTTCACACAACAAAATTCAGAGTATTAAATTTTCAAAAAAAAAAAAAACGAACACATTTGCGACTGACGGATGGCTTAACCTTTTTTAGGAAAAATTAAAAAAAAACGAAGGAAAAGAGAATGAATATTTCATGATAGTGAAATATTTCCTTGTCATGGGAACACTGCCATTTATTGTGTTTTTTTTATTTTTTATACAAAATCGCTGAAAATGATCTGCCTTGACGTCCCCAAAGCTAGAAGTACAAAGTCAGCAGAACAAATAGTTTATAGCACGAAATATAGTTTAAATAGTTTATAGTGCTCATTCAATGCTAATTAAATGCCATAACACCGAATTAAATACTCCGTCCTTTCTTTGAAAAATGCTCTGTTCTGCTAGCTTAAAAAAATAGCTAGCAGAACAATACACGAAAATAACATTTTTAGCTAACAATCAGTTCTATAACGATTGAAATAATTCAATGCTCATTAAATGCTCTTAAGGAAAACTTGTCTTGGTTTTCATTACAGTTTAATTGATTTTTAAAAATTTTTCGAAATTGTAATTACGCATGCATAGCTTTAATTTGTTTTAAATATTTTTTTTGAAAACGATACTACTGACACTAACAGTCCTTCCCAAGCCGAGACTGGAACCTATGACGACTGGCTTGTTAGGCCAGCATAGTACCTTGAGACCATTTGGGAGATTTTAGGTATCACATCGATATTCAGCCGCGGGGAAAGTAAAATAGGAAGTGCCCTGCCACCACCGCTACTCGCCGGGTAAATCGACTTGACCATCTTATTCAGCCGCTGCCGCTGCGTTATTGCGTGCAGCTCCGAGACCAATGAATGGGACTGCCGTTTTCTGACATGTCTGTATGTCCGTTTTTGCATGCTTCTGAATGGAGTAGCTCCACTGTTTACGCCATCACGGTTAGAGTTCGACTGATAGTTCTGCCGATTTTTTTGCTGACTCATAGGTGATGGATACTGCATGGATAGTTTCGTCAGTGCACGTGAAGGTGAACTCATGAAAAATCGGCAATTTTAGTTCATTTTTTATGTTACGTAAAACGTTATTTTATTATCTCCCAGATGGTCTCGAGGTACGATGCTGGCGTAACAAGCCAGTCGTCGTAGGTTCGACTCTCGGCTCGGGAAAGACTGTTAGTGTCAGTGGGATCGTAGCGCTAGCCCCGCAATTGTCCTGTACACTAAACAGTCGGCTGCGAAATCTGTGTATGAATAAACAGAAGGTCAAGTTCTGAATCCGGAATGTAGCACCCAGGCTTGGCCTGGCTAAAACGTTATTGCTATAACTCAGCAGTTCAATAATTTGATAGGAAATTTGAAAATTAGCATGTGAAAAGTAATGCATAATACAAAAAAACCTGAATTAATCCACCTAGCGGTAAGACCCAGCCTTTCTCATTCAAACTTTTATTTGTAAAAATAGATTTACATGAACGCTTCAATCCAATAAATGTATATTCACTCTTAAAAAATATTGATGTTGTAATCTATACTTATAAAATGCAATCCGGTTCTGTCTGTCTGTCTAATCCATATAGGCTCGAAAATTACCGAACCGATCGGCGTGAAAATTTGTATTTAGGGGTTTTTGGTGCCTATAAAGGTTCCTATGATAGTTTGAGACCCCTCCTTTTTCTTGAAGGGAGGGGTCCCATACAAATGAAACATAAATTTCTGCACAACACAAGAACAAACCAAGCAAATGAAACCGAATTTGGCATGTAGATGTTTTAAGGGATAAAAAATATGTCCATAATGTTTTGACACCCCTCCTTCTTTTGGAAGGGTGGGATGCCATACAAATGAAACACAAATTTCTGCACATCTCGAGAGCTAACCAACTAAATGGAACCAAATTTGGCAGGTGTATGTTTTAGTGGTAACAAATATGTTCCATAATCGACCTCAGGCAACATTTTGGATTGTAAGATGGCAACTTCCGGTTTCTGGAAATCAGCCTGAAATGGACGATTCCCATTAAATATGAGTATCTTCGGAACCAGAAAGATGCAGAGAATCTAAACATTGATCACAGACACAATCTTGAATTTTAAGATGGTGACTTCCGGTGTCTGGCAAACAGCCGGAAATGACCAAATACCATTCAATATGAATGTTTTCGGAACCAGAATTACGCCCAGATGACAGAAATTGATTTCACAGGCAATTGTAAAGTTCAAAATGACGTCTTTCGGTTTCTGAAAAACAGCCCAAAGTGACCAAATACCACCCAATATGAGTATCTCCGAAGCCAGAATGTTGCAAGAACACCACTATGAATTGTAGGATGGCAACTTCTGATTTCTGGGAAACAGCCAAAACTGGCCGATTTTCGTCTGACATGAGTATCTCCAGATCTAGAATGATACACAGCAGCTGAAATCGACCACACACCCCATTTTGGATTCTATGTTGGCGACTTCCGGTTCCTGGGAAACAGCCGAAAATGATCGAATAACACCCAATATGGGTGTTTCTTCAACCAGAATGACGCTCAAAGGCTAGACATTATCTTAAATGCCATTTTGAAATCCAAGATGGCGACTTCCGGTTTGTGAAAAACAGCCTAAAATAACCAAATATCATCCAAAATGGGTATTTCCGGAATTGTTACGACGTACTGAAGCCACAAATCGACCTCAGACAACATTTTTAATTGTAAGATGGCGACTTCCGGTGTCTAGAAAACAGCCGAAAATGATCAATTACCACCTAATATGAGCGTTTCTTTGACCAGATTGACGCACGGAGGCCAGAAATTGTTCCCAAATGCAATTTTAAAATCCAAGATGGCGACTTCCGGTTTGTGAAAAATAGCCTAAAATAACCAAATACCATCCAATATGAGTACCTCTGGAACTAGAATGATGCAATGAGCTAACAATTGACCTCAGGCACCATTTTGAATTGCTAAATGGCAACTTATAGTCAACAGTCGGAAATGACCGAAAAATACTCAATATGGATATTTCCGTAAACGTGATGATGCATAGAAACCAAACATTGACCCTGGACACTTTTTTGAATTTGAAGACGACCACTTTTAGTTTCTGGAAAACAACCAAAAGTACCTCCCAATATGGGTATTTCCGGTGTCAGATTAATGCCAGAAAGTCTGCTGATAATGACAGAATACCACCCAATATGAATATATTCAGAATTAAGGCGATGTACAGAAGCCAAAAGTCGAGGATATTGTCATTTCGATAAACTCAATCATTTCAAACAATTTGTTATTTGACTTTGATCATATCCTATGACCGATTCGTCGTGCATTTGCAGACTTTTCACACATCGCAAGGAATCAATAAATTTGGAACATTCAAATAGTACGATACCACATTTAAATTATGTTGAGGCCACATATATCGATCAAAGCAGGTATGGTTTTAAATAGTCTTTAAATTTCTTTTCTTTCCATGACTTTTGAGCCACATATCAAATTGTTATGAAGTTTGTTATTTGTAAGTTCGAGAGATGACGCGTTCGTATGACACTAGTTTTGTTCAATTAAGTCATGTAGTCTTTGAGATAATGGACTTTAGTTGTTTTATTAACAATTTAATACATAACGGTTGCTTAAGTTCGATCATAATCAAATAAAATGGGAACGTATAGGGCAGCCAAACTTTGAAACCACGTGTTCAATCATAATTCATCAGTTAACCCTTAGCCTGCTCATCTGATAATAATATTGATAATATTCAAATCGGTTGTGTAGTTTCTGAGATAATGATGTTTCGTGATTTTCACATTTCGACACATTACAGACAAAGTTACAGTCCGATTATAGTTAAATTCAATAGGGTGTTATGAGGCAGCTAGACCTCTCATTTGACACTGATTTAGTGAAAATCGGTTCAGCCATCTCTGAGAAATGTGAATGAGTCCAAGTAGTCTTCGGAATATGTTCCTTTTCATAGTTGGATTTCACATTTTTGAACATAACATGCAAAGTAATAGTCCGATCGCAAAACAAATCAATAGGGTCTTATGGGGCAACTAGACCTTCCATTTGACACTGATTTTATGAAAATCGGTCCAGCCATCTCTGAGAAACATGAGTGAGATTAAACAGTCTTCAGAACACGTTTCTTTTCATAACTTTTGAACCAATAGTTCAATCTTCATAAAATTCAAAAGTTAAGGGTTCTTAAAGTAGCCCGTTCATTTGTAATTTATTCTGTTCAAATCGGTTGTGTAGTTTTTGAGATAATGATGTTTCATGATTTTTACATTTGATACATAACCTCTAAACTAAAAATCCGATTACAATAAAATTCAATAGGGTCTTATGGGACAACAAGACTTTTCATTTGCAAATAATTTCATGAAAATCGGTCCAGCCATCTCTGAGAAAAGTGAGTGATAATAAAAATCTGCACATACACACACACACACACACACACACACATACACACACACATACAGAAAATGCTCAGCTCGTCGAGCTGAGTCGAGTGATATATGCCTTTCGGCCCTTTGGAGCACTTTTATACTTTCGGTTTTACAAGTGATTGCTATACCTTTCTAGGAGAAAGGCAAAAATCGTGTGAATAATGTGAACCTTTTTTAAGCTGTAATAAACTGCTTTCTCTAAAAAAAAAGTTTAATTAAATAAGAATTCTATGCCCCTACCTGACGCAAATGGAGTAGCACGGCTCTGGGTGATTTACTCGGAGTTATTCAAATTTTACATTTTTAGGGTACTCTTTCATAAAGTGGCTGTATTTTAAAGTGTACACTACTTAGAGCAATTCTTCTTTTAATTTTTATTTGAATATTGAGAAAATTTTCTATTAGATACATTAGATGCCTGAATGAATAAACAAAATAACATTCTGTAAGCAAAAGTGTTCGTTGTACAGACCTCGTTCGGTTTTGGCACGTTTCGTTTTTGGCACGGTTCAATTTTGGCAACATAACAACTTTGGACGTGTTGCCACCAGCAACCATCCAAGCGTTGAATTGAATTCTCTCTTCAGTCCAGTAGACATTAAAAAAAACTTAAATTTGGACGTGTTGCCAAAATCGAACAAGGCCTGTACTGTTTTAAATGTATTTTAATATATTCTCACAAAAAACTGGTCAACATTATTGTTTTTTAGCTCAAATTGAACGTTTTTGACCAATCTACGGTTCGTTCTTTGACTCCAACTCTCTATCTGTTTTAGCTTTCGAAAAATTTCAATGTTAATGCAGCACGTTTGCTAAGGAACCTGCATCAACATGAAACTGGCAATCAAACCATCAAACATACTGATGGTAACATCTCCGCCAACCACGCTGGTTGCCTGGGTTTGAATCCCAACGCCGACATAAGTGTCGATGGTTGTGGGGTGGCGGGATCCACTCACAATCAACTCAACTGGTCTAGATTAACTCTTAGCGGACACCGGGAAATTTTCTGAAGCTTAAATCGCATGAGGAAGAAAAGCCGTTTGCGCCAGTCCGTTAATCAACGGGAAGGGGGGGGGGGCTGGCTGGAGTCGCATTGCCGGGCGTCGGTGAGAGCATTGATTAAGATCAAATTATTTTGACCATTCTACAACAGTTTATTGATTGAAAATGCTGTTTTTGATAATTGTTCAGCTAACTTTTTCCCTAAGCTAGCAGAACAATATTTTTGAAAAGAATATATGTTATGGAAAATGTTAGGTACATTTATTAAAACTATCTACGTATGTAAGCATTCAATTGGCACCTGGATGTATCAAAAAATTACTGAGGAAAATATTTAAAAAAATCGAATGCATAGTTATGTTTTCCGAAAATTCAGAAAAATGAATAAAATTATTATGAAAATCACGTTTTTCAAGAGCATTTAATGAGCTATAAATTAGGAGAGCTCATAGCCTGAAGGTTACAGAGTCCGCTTTGACAAGCGAATGGTCATGAGTTCGAATCTTAGTAGATTCAGACCGTTAATCTCCGGCTCTTTCCCATCTACTTGACCCTTCCCTTAATTACGCAAAATTTCAGAATAAAAACTCGAACGGAGTTGAATGAATACCCCTAAGGTCAAATATCGATCGCCAACAGAGTTGTTTTGCAAAAACTTAAAGTTTGACAATTCGCAAGCACGGTTTCGCCACCGTTTTTAATTTAGCCAGTGTCTCTGGAAGGGTACTTACCCCACGGTTCCCCGCGATAAATCCGGAAGAATGAAAAATTTCAAAATGTCCCCTACTGTCCCAAAAGCTATGATAAATTCGTAATCTTTTAAAAAAGGTTCGATCAAATTCGGTTTAGATCTTGCAGAATGGCAGGTAAACGAATTTTCATTTTCCCGGCTCTGGAGGGGTCAGGTACGCAAGTGTTAGAATAATTTAGAAGCCAATCTCTTCTTTTTTACATTTTTAACATGTGTGGACTATATTTCCTTCCTATATTGCATAAATACTGCGAAAATTGGAGAATACATTTGGCAATGTATATGAGACCTATCAGTTGCAGTCGTTCTGTAAGACATTACGCCACCCAATAACAATACTACGTACCTGTAAAGTGAGTTTCCTATGGACAAAGTTCTTTGTATTCAGCAGCCAAGGTAAAATTACATGATTAAATTGTTATTCGAATAGTTTAAACGATTTTTATAAAGCTGTTCGAGACGGATCAAAATGCCCCATGCGAAGATAAATAAAACGCTTGTAGTGCAACCAATAATACTCTCATTTTTGTTATCGTATATTTTTCAATGTTTTCTAGTTTTATTAGATTTTATGTCCAGTTTACGTTGAAACTATGCGAAAACAATTTTTATATTCAAGCGTATTCGCCTAATTAATTTTTAAGGGTTGAATATTGTATTTCATCATTAATTTGATATCAATTAAAAGTGCCGCTAATAGAAGTGTCTGTCGTTCCTGTTGCACTGCGCATAACACCCCATCTGCGCATGCGCTAGATAACAATTATCATAGCAACACTTTTGCGCATGCGCTTTGTTGCGGCGAATTCTGACCTTTTGTTGTGGGGCGTCTTGAAACGGAAAACAAACTTTCGAAAACCTTTTTAAATTTTACGATCTCGACGTATTTTATAGATTTTTATGATTCAGAACGAGAACACGGTAAACAACTGTTTTAACTTCAATTTTGAGTTTTTTTTAAATTACATTCCGCATTAACGGGCACGTAATGACAGAGTCTTCTTACGTGGGCGTATTGCTCCCAGTTCCCCTAATCGAATGGGCCAACGTTTGCCTGAACTAAAGTATTTATGCGCTCACAAATGTGCGCCAAAAATTGCCTGGGAGTGTGTTCTCTCACTGCGAAGGCTGTGTCATATGAACTCTGTCAATTGTACTGGGTCAATTGTACTGGGTAGGAATCGAACAGATTTAAACAAAAATGCAAAAGGGTGGTTTTGTAGCTTGAAAAAGTCATTTTTTCATAAATCACGTTTGAGCAACCTGAAAACGATTTTTTAGAAAGTCGAAATGTTCAAAATGCAAATAATAAATAACAAAATATAAATAAATAACAAAATGCTATAAATAACATTATCTTTCAATTTAGGGTTGAGCACCTTGACTTTTTCAACATCGATTTTTTTTGGGACAGCCTACTGGTTATCCAACATGGTACGTATAGTAATGAGGATACTACAAAAGTTCTAAATAATGAACGCAGTAGTCTAATTCCACTACAAAGAAAAACACAAAAAATGTATTGAATTTACGAAAAAAATTAAAGCACTGAGGTTCAAATTCGAAACTAGAGTCAGAATCTTTTTGATTCAACAGATAAAAAATCAAGAAAGTAACTGAAACAGTCTAAAGATATTAAATATAAATAAACTGTTAACAGTGATTAATAATTAAAAAAAAAAAAAAAACAACTATATTGCCAATGAGAAACATTAAAGAAATATCCCAAAATTCGGGTGAACGGGTGAAAAAATTAGATTTCATTTGGTCCCTAGCAAATCAAAGATTTAAAGCGTTAAGAACAAGTAGAGCAAAAAATATCTGAAAATTGGGGTCTAAAAAAAGTTACTAGCATTTAAAAATCCAAAACATGATGGGCAAATTTATCAAAATTCATCACAAATAGATATAGATTTTTATTGGGTTATGAGTATCCTAGCATTTGAAAATGGGTACCGTGTTGAAGAATTTAGCCTTTTTTACATACCAAAAATCATTCATTAACTTACCTAAAATTATCTTTGATTCATTACTCATCAGCAGTGGTGGAAACCATTCCGCTAATTCGCTAATCACTAATTAACGTCGCAAAAGTCCAATTAGCTCTTTAGAGATTCCGCTAATTTTTGAGCTGGTTAGCGAAACTGTTAGCGTCGCCTTTGGCCTTCGAAACGCTAGTCGCTAATTCGCTAAATTTTGTAGAGAAGAGACAATAGAACTATTTAGAAAAAACTGTGAATTACTGATGGCGTACGTAAATTGCTTCAAACGATGAATAAACTTTACTGCGAAAGTTACTTTTGTAACGTATGTTTCATTCAAACAACGTTCAATTGTCTTAATTGCCTCGAGTTCCTCTCTTTACGACACAAGTGAAATTTAGTATTTTTACCCTAGAATGAAGTCCCAGTTATCGTACAAGCCACGGTAGTATTTCGAAGAACAAGCTCAAGGTTTAGATTGAATTTTCGACACACCAATAACTTTTGTAAATTGCAATGCGCTGGAAATTATGACAACTTTGGTTCTACTTTTTCGATTCAGATAATAATTGAATTTTTATAAAAGCATTCCTAAAAGTATTTATTTTTAATGCAAGCTAAATAACTTTTGTTACTCCATGTTTTTATTAAATCAAGTATGAACACCGTTTTGTGGATCCCTTATTGTAAATAGCTCTAAAAAGTAATTGTTTTCGTTTGTTTGACCACAAAAAATTAAAATGGTCCGAAACTTACAAAACACGAGTAATAAATATAGCAATACGACTTTTAACACATTAATAAGTTAGCGATTAGCGTCGCTAAATTTTCAGTTAGCGGTGCCCACCACTGCTCAACAGCAATTTCTATGCGTGATAGATAAACAGTTATTGTGTACATATTAGCATGATTAAAATTGTCAAAATGTCATTCTAACTTTTTACAATGTCGGACCAAAATTCCAAACGCAGTTGAAATGTTGATTGGAGCGAATCCTAAGATACAGAAAAACTTTTCAAGAAAAAAAGTGGTGGAGAATTTCCACGCATGGAATAATCTATTATATAATCGAAAACGTTTGTAAGTGTGGAAAGTAAACGTTGCTGATCGAGTTTAACTGACCGACCGTAAAAGCGAAGGGAAAGAAAACCTCACGTTTGAAAATTAATAAAAAATTAGATTGCAAAGAATTAATAAAAACACGAAAAAAATTCAAATGAGAATTTTTTCGATTTATTTTTAATTCAAAAATAAAATCCTTTTCAAACACATTGTTAAATGTGTGTTATTGACTGTCGTTAAGTTTTATAATATTTTAGCCAATTGAATTTATAAATTGTGGTAATCAAAATCTTAATAATATATTTAAAAAATAACATAAAGCTAAGAAAGTAATTTTTTTTGTAATTTTCATAGTTCCAAACGTCATTTTTGATTTGATTTGTAGTTTTAATGCTAATGTCCAAACTCCTCTCTTTTCGTAAACTCACTCTTAAAACAGAATTCAACCTTGTCTGCTAGCCGAAGTATTTTTATAAAAAAAATGTCAAGATAAAAATAGAATTTCGCTCCGTTTTAGGCTAGTAATGATCGTGAATGTTTCCATTAACTCTAGAACAACTTTTCATCTCGATAACCGTCAAATTCAATGCTGCAGGCAGTGCCATAAAACCAAAATTTTGCAACAGATCTTTTTACCATAAAAGTATTCGAAGCACTGTTGAAGGATGAATCGAGCATAAAAATAATGATTCCCAGTATGATTTAAAGTTTTTTGGTGGCAGTGAGTATACGTAAACCTCAAAAAAAGACATTAAATCCATGTAGTTTACTTTTCAAGCTGCCCTTTATTTCCAATTGCTAAAAGGTCTATCGTATTCTTTAGACGAAATTCTCCGTTCCTTTTTCCCTTGACCACATGGTTCAGGAATGACCTACAAATTGGATGCAGATAGTAAGACATAACTAGAAAAAAAATCTTATCACTCAATTAAGTTGGTTTCATTTAAAACCTTCTTATATTACGAAATCGTAAATGTAAATTATTTCTACAACGACTATGAAATTCTGACTAAGATTTTACACTCGAAACGATTGAGATATTAAGTTGAATTTCCACCTCCAGGACATAATCTTCGAGCAATTATGCACGGCCGTACAAGAGTAAATCGAAAATCATTAATAAGGTAGGAAAATCACTGTTCAATCAGCAAGAGAAGGAACGTTCTTTCATCTGAGCCGCCGTCGCCGCCGTATGACCGGTGCTAGTGGTGTCGGCTGCCGCACTGGCGCTATCCAGCCCTGTCGTCTTAAACCAATAAATAACAGTGAGTAATTAATTCCGCCGAAGGTGAGCCGGCCCAAAACTAGTAACGAGCACGCGGGCTCCCTTCACGACCTCGAGCAAAAAAAAATAAAACTGTGCCTCTGTGGAGAGTAAGTGACGTCGTGGAGAACTTCAAAGTAAAATTCAGTGTGTTTGTTTTTGTCAACCTCTTCGGCATACGCAACACTGCCACTGGAGCGAACTATGGATTACAACCGTGAGTAACCCTTTTTTGGTTTAATCAGAAATATCCTATCCATAAAAATTAGTTTTTCGTTCGATATTCGATATATTTGTAACCGTTTCATCTCTTAGTCACAAGCTGGTTCAAACAGCTAAATTCCATTTGCTGGCCAATTCCCTCATTTCGAACACTTGAACGATTTGCTCTGATAACGTACATATGGATATACGGAATCGATTGGATAACTTATCGGCTTTTTAGCACTTTCGCTTTGGTCTCAGCTCATTAACACGTACACACACATATACACTAGCACAGTTGCTGACACTGATAAGCGATCATACGGCCCCGAAACGTCAATCAATCGGACAGCTTCAGCGAATGTGCGTGTAGAACATCGCCAAACCGAGTATAGACAGTGAGAAGAACATACGAAGCCAGTAATTCGGATTTCTTTAGAATACCCCATCGCAAGCCGTCTATTTCCCACGGTTTGCTTTTACACGACTGAGTTTGATCGTTTGCCAATGACAGTCCTAAATAGACTGTGAAAACCTGTAATTCTCTACCTATAACAAATCCAATCTAATTGACTTTAACAATATTTTCCTGCAAGTTTGACTTATCTTCAACAAATCAACTGCAGATTGTAAGCAGTTCGCCGCAATATTAGTTCATATGATTCGATCGCAAAGACACAACTGCTAATTCAACGAATTAGTTGGTTGATGATACTTACCGTCCCCTTCACAACCTCGCTATGTGATATACTGCCAAGAAATTTGACGCTCGGTTGCACCATCGGCGCATACCATGTGCAAAAGCTATAGACGGACCAGAAGCATCAGTAGTAATATATTTTGAGCACGTGTTAATGGCTAATTATCGTTTGTGAAATTCGAATCTTAGACCATTTTGCAGGCCGCTTCAATCAAAAATTTCAAACGCGCATCAACGCGCAACGCGCCACTGCAGTAGTTGCTTCGAACAGTTGCTGCGGGCTGCAATTGTACCGAGACTGTTTATTTGTTCAGCGCAAGTGAGTTTTCCTGGCAAAAACGCTTCGAACGATTTAAGCTTGAAGCGCTCAGTAGTCTTCAACAGATTTAGCCATCTTTTTTAGACAAAAAGCTATAAAAGATGTTACAAGATGTTACAAGATGTCTTCTGAATGATGCTTTTTTGTCATTTCATTTTTTGGAAGAATTTTGATGACTTTTTTATTTTCCTTAATCTTTTTCATAGTTAACGTTTCTACAAACTTCTATTCCTCAGAGTATAGATTTAATAACAGACGGAAATCTTGTTAGAGCCAACATATTAGCGAATTCCTTCGCTAATCTTATCGGTCTGGGAAAATCCGCCAATTTTCCCACAACCCGTCACCAATGGTACCGCATAGCTACACCAGCAGAATAGCGCTAAGCAAATCTCATTACCCTTCAATAACCCGCTGAAACGCGATTTCGTGAGTGGAAGCAACCGAGAACAGAAAGGATGCAGCAATGAGAAAGCTCTAATCTGATTTAAGTTAATTTGATAGAATTCACTATGATGCACCTTGCCGGGATGAGACGTCACGGCTCGTGCGCCCTACCGCATCAGCAGACCTTCTGATAAGATCCACGGGCGGGATGCGAAGACACACTTGTCGGTCGGTCTGTTCACAGTTTTGCGATATACTCGGACCGGCCGCTGATAAAAATTAGTTTATTATTTATTTACATAACTTTACGCTTTAGTCACGAGCTGTTCGTTTGTTATTTTGCGACTGCTAAATCGACCTAGAAAATAATCAACATCTGTCTGCTCACAGTAGGGATGATTTTTACCGTTGGAAAAAATAATTTTCATGATAAACCACATTTCGGAAATTTAATTTAAATGAACAAATGTTCGTGCACGGCAGGAAACAGCCATCATTCTGTCCCCTTGCTCGAAAAAAATAATCTAGATTCCAGTTAACGAAAAATTGAGCACAGCACCGGGTTGTTTTCTGTGGAATCCATTTGAAAAGAAAAATAGAGCTATCATCCTGGTTAGTTTGTTCTTGTATTCCGTTGAAAATTACCGCATCCAGCGACTGGACTGTTACAATTCAGTTGCACTATACGGTGGCTGCATCTGCTCTCTCTCTCTCTCTTTCTCTTTCTCTACCACATGAACGGGCGGTGAAATGCTTGTCACCGCACTTATGCGCAGCAAAAAAATCCAATTTCATCCTCCCTGCTATAAAGTTGGTGAATGATGAGAGTAAAATTGAATCTGTCCACTTCAGCAAGTTGTCATTTGGTACGTCCTTGTGCTGTGATGAGAAGATTTTTTCGCTGAGATAACCTACGTTTGAAGCAATATAGGGTTAATGCAGAATATTGTCTAACATTTTAAGTATCTCGGTTAGATAAATTTCAAGCTTTAACGCACTTATGTTGTTCGAAACGAATTCCCCGAATGCCTTTTTCAGTCGTCTCAACCCTTTACCCGTTTTGATTTAGAAGCAGTCGAATATTTGATCTTTCCGGGTCAGATGTTTACAGTTGTAACGCATTTTGCCTTTCAATAAATGGAATTTTTGTATTTACTCGGCGAGTGCTTTTCCTATCCAATGTTTTTTTTAGTAAATATCCTTGTCTTTTTGTAACGTGTTGTCAATTTGTTTAGTCTTTTGAAATTTCTCAAAATCATAGTAGGCTTCCTTTTTAAGCTTGGGTGTTTTATCAGCGGAAACAGTGCCCAGCAGTTTCAAGCGGAATCCCAACCTCTTCGTCCGAGTATGTCGCAAGTATACTGGAAGTGTCATCTACATTCGCGAATCGAGCTAAAAAACGAGCCGGACTGTTGACTTACAAGAAGGTAGTGACTCCAAATCGTGACAATAAGCAAAACAAGTCTAGCCAACGATTGCGAATGCTGTACGTGAAGATACTGACGAAATTTGATTGCGTGGTACAGGATAATGAAACATACGTCAAGGTAGACTTTAAACAGCTTTCTGGATAGGAATAACGTATGCGTTAAAAAAATGGACTTTTTCGGATGGTCCCATGGAAGGTAATCATGCTTGCTTCCTCGCAAAAAAATTTCACGTCCTTGCGTGCTGCCTTCCGGCAGTTAACCGGTACATTCGCCATGGCGGACGAAAACATGCGTGTAGGCATGTAATTCTTTCGTCGTTTAATCTATCAATTCCTTCTCAGTTTCGCGACAAAATTGTTGGAGTAGATCTTACGCTTCAGGCTCGACCAGAAATCCTCGATGGGACGCAACTTGGGGAAGTTGGGCGGGTCCGTCAACTTGGGTACCACATCGATATTCAGCAGCTTCTCCTCCAACGATCGCTTCGAGTAGTGGGCCGGCCAAAACAACGAGTCTTCAGCCTTTCGGTATTTTCTTGATGAACGACGCAACTTCCGGTAGGCACTTCGTACTATAAATTTCCCCGTTCACGCCAAGTTCGGAGCGGAAGAAGAGCAACATTGACATCCCTTTCTCGCTGATTGTCAGCCACAGCAGCACCTTCTTAGGGAACTTGGTGTGTGAAATAAACTTCACCTCGGTGCTCACTTCTTTCGTGGGAGAGGTAAAATAGGAAGTACTCTGCCAGTAGTTGCCATCCATGGTGAGACAGGTCTAGTCGTCTATCACCACCGCCAAGTCGTGATTTGCCAGAAAAATCGACTTGACCATCTTATTCAGCCGATGCTGCTGCGTCATTGCCTGCAGCTCCGAGACTAGTGGACGGGACTGCTGCTTCCTGACATGTATATGGGTCATTCTATACGAAGTGATCACGAAAAAGTACAAACTTGGACACGACCATCACAGATTTTGCGCAAGGTTGGGGGAATTATTCATTTATTGTCTCTTTGGAAAAATCCCAAGTTTGGTGTCGATTGGAATACCCCCCGCTCTGTGGGACCCCCCTGTTTATTGCAAAGTCACGCATTTTTTGTTAAAAATCTCTTTTTTTTCTTTTTCTTACAATGCATAGACGTAAGATGTCCGAAAAATACTGATAGATAATTTTTGACGGAAATAAACCAAGGAATCCAGAAAAAATACAACTTTTGACCAGAAGTGTTACCAGATAAATTATTTTTGTGTTTGAAAACTGAATTTACATTTTTCGGCAAATGCAGCCATTTTTTTTCTAAATTTGATAATTTCATCGTGTTCCTTGGAAAATTTCACATAAGAAACAACTATCATTCCGAGGTAATATGAGCCAATCTCGAGATATAACATTTTTACGAAAATAGTTGTGAATTTCGTAATTAATTTATTTCATAATTTATAGACGTAAGACACCCGAAAAATAGTAATAAGTGAATTTTGAAGAAAATAAACCAAGGAATCCAGAAAAAATATTGTTTTTGACCAGAGGTGTTGCCAGATAGATTCTTTTTGTATTTCAAAACTAAATTTGCATTTTTCGGCAAATGCAGCTAATTTTGTCCTAAATTTGATGGTTTCATCGTATTTCTCGGAAAATTTTTCGTAAGAAACACTTATCACCCCGTGGTAATATGAGCCAATCTCGAGATATAGCATTTTTACGAAAATACAACCAATCCAAAGCCGATAGAACAACTTTGGAAACCATATACGATCATCAACAATGACTCAATACCGCATCTGGAAAAATTGCTGCACGCTGAAAAAAAAATTAAATTTTCAAAAGATCGAGAATATCAAATCGAAAAATAAACGATACTTTCGATTTTCCAAGGCTAAAGTATCGGTTCAAAAAAACGAGCAATGTATGAATAGAGCGCTGGCCACTCATCGTCTATCAGTGCAGAAGAACTACGCCGCCGGGGACCACAAAATATAAAAAAAAATTGGTGCATTGTACAGATAAAATGCATTGTTCATTTTTGAACTCTACACTCTGTTTTTCTCAGATTTATTAAAATAACTAAATATAGGGTATTAGAAGGACAATAGAAATCCAAAATACTCCAAAATACCCTCATTCCTCACATTATACCTTACGTCGCAAATAGTGCGCTGTATCACAGAGAACAGACATTTATGTTCATATAAAGAAGTTTGAAAATCGTGTGTAAAAATATAAACCAAAATACGTTATTACACTAACGACATCTGTCTTTTGGTGCCCCAGTTGCGCTGCATGAATATTGCCGTATCGATATTTTATCGATATCAGGGCTTGGCTCGTAAGTGACCCCCCCCCCCTGGACAAATGCCCATATAAATTCTTTTTTTTTTGTAAGGACCGTGGACATTCCACAACCTCCCCCCCCCAAGCTGTACACGTGGTATGTGGATGGCCCCTTACTGGTAAATGACGGTTGTAAGTTTTTACACATCTTTTGATCTTTTGAAAATAAGATGAACGTCTGTTCTCTGTGGCTGTATAGCGCATCTGATGTGCTATACAGCACACAACTTCCCACGTAAGGCTATTTCAAGTCGCAGCGAAAAGTCGCGCGCAACGAAAGTCGCGATTTCGATTTAGTGCTGCGACGTTAATATTTTAATAGTTGAATGAATTCAATATGACACTCCTAGTTGCATCCCGCGGTGGCGGTATAGAGGAAAACTAAATTTATTTCATCTTGATATTAGAGTTCCGACATTTGTATTTGTATATTTTAATTAAATTTAGCATTATCTACATTATCTACAAGAGAATATTATCACAAACTAACAGACGTAACACTGGAACCTAGCTCCATCGCCACGAAAAACGTTCATTTAAAATTTTCAATCGAATAACAGTCATCGCGCGAAAACGTCGTCTGGGGCGTTGTCATGCAATCTCATACATATTTTGTAGTTCCCCATTTGATACATGCAGTAACGTTGGTGCTGATGTCGAAATACATTCTATTACTATTACTACTATTCAGTACAGTAAATTTCACTAAAACACCACTAATTTACCATGTGCATAGCATAGCCTGCTATAATAGTACAGAAATTAGGTATGTTTAAATAAAACTTACTGTTCAAAAACAGTTTTTAAGAAGAGTGCGCGGAAAAATGTGCTGCGCGGAATTACCCGCTGCCACAGTAACAGACATTGGTATGACTTTCAAATATAGTATTTTCGTTGTTTTCTGGTATCTTGAAACTAATTAAATTTTTTGACGTGGGACACGTCTTTGTTTACTATACTGGGATGCATTCTGTAAAATTGGAAATGAAACGGGCAAATGTTGCGTCAGATTTCAAACGCTAATAACAGCATAACCACATAATGGATAACAATAACCAATATGTTGTTGGATAGATAAAATGTATAACAATTTTGTAATGTGTTAATTATTACTTTTATTTCATTGCTAAGCGGTAAAATTGATAATAATTTCAATAACAAATTTATGCGAATAATGAACCAATTACATGCGAGCATTCCTAGCACAGACAACGTGAATGGACACCATCCGATCCCTGTGATATTCCCTGTATCAATTTCGAAATAAAAATTGACAGAGTCTCCCCGTCCCAATAGGTCAATTTATTTTTGCTTCCATGAGCTTAGACTAATATGATGCCTTCGAAGTTTTCCTAAAAGTTTGAAACAATACCCATCCTTGAACAATCTCTAAACCTGCGTGTTAGGTACTGTAGAACCTAATAAAAACTGATGTCTTGAAAGAAAACATGCCGGTAAAAGCAACAGTACCAGTGGAGTATAGAACCGCAGGTCTCTCGTCGTCTATGATTGCAGAGGTACTCTTCTATTCGTACTGCAGCAGTACTATTCGTATTGCAGTGGTACACTTTTGTTTGTACATTTCTATTCGTATGCAATTGAGGAAAAACTACAATGCTGCTGTTGATGGTGATTGAAAGTTTATTTCATAAATATGATTGCCATAAATTACTCAGCAAGAATTGTAAATTTTTGCAACGGATATTTATTTAATTTTATCTTCGATATTCACTAAATAATCGTGACCGGATAGTATCGAAAGAGTAAATTCCTAAATATATACATTAATAGAAGAGTAAGAACCTGCGAATGCTTGTGATTTTTTAGTTGATTTAGTAAGATTCGTACAGAATCTCTTTTTACATTTCAAAATTGTTAGATGATATATTATTATTCTAAGCGTAACCATAATAAACGTATATTTCCTGTCTTCGTAATACAGCGAATGTAGTTGCAGGCAAATGAAACAATTGTCAAGCAAAAAATAAAAATGTAATTGTGGATTTCTACGTTTTTTTGCTGGAACTTGTTAGGAATTTTGTTCAAAATATTTTCTTATGTTTTCCAATTGATGAACCTTTGGTAGGGCTTCCATATTATTTTGAAAGTAAGATCCATGCTATAGATTTGATTTAGTTAGCGTTAAATAAGACAAAACCATTCATTATGATAACGTAAGCATTATTGGATTTGGTTTTTGAGGATATAGAGATAATTCTGACTTTGACGCATTATGAGAAATTCTTGGTGCTTCTTCAACAAGCACGATATGCTTGTGCCTTGTTAAATACATATTTTTTTACACAAAAAAAAAATACTGAAGGCATAATATCGCCAAATATAAATGATCTTTCTTCGAGTGTTGTTGAATATATTCCAAAAATTGATTTCCAGGGGAGGCTGAAAATAAACACATTGATTCTGTCTGCAGACTCTGTATATTTTGTAACAAAAAATCCCCTAATTACAGTGTTTAGTCCCACGTCACCATTTCATACAACCCTAGGGCTGTATACCTTGTAGTATTTCTGATTGATTCTGTTTAAATTGACCTAAACTGACTTGAATATTCATAAAATTCTATGTCAATTTTGAAATTTTCTATGAATATACATTTTCGAGCTAGGGGCTAGACAACTTTATTTTCACGAAAAATATTTCGATAATATTACTCGATTACTTACGTCGCCAGAATACGTCGCCATGTCCCTCGGTCTTGATCTGCTATCCTCCAATCGCCCCTAACACCTATTTCGCGTGCATCCTCGTCGACAGCACACATCCAACTAGCAATGGGCAAGATCGATCCGATTTTTGCAAAATCGATCTTTCCAGTCGATTCATCGATTTTTTGAATCGATTTCTCTGCGCGCGATCTTCTGCTGAATCGATCCTTTGGATGGCAGGATCGTTTTTTTCCGCCTGAAAAATAAATGTGTGCAAAACGGATTGAAAACAATAGTGATTGCATTTATTGTTGCTAACGTAATCTGCGGCCGAATTCCGAGAACACTTTTCTTTGAAGAGAAGAAAATTTCTTTATTGATAGTATACGAAATTTGTGTGTGCTCGGAATTTGGACACTGATCTGAAAAATGTTTCAATTTTTTACCGGGATGTCCATAGTTGAAGAATGGGCTAAAATTCAATAGACATGAAACCGAGAAAAACGCATTTCAAATGTTTTTGTTGGTTCAAACAATTGTCTACGTCCATGACAACTTTTTTCATGAGTATGTCACCACCCCCATATCCAGCATATCCAGCTTTTCACGAACGGTAATGGCGTATAGTGCACGCAGCCCATTTTGACGTTTTCTGTAGGTCAGGGAAGCTGGATAACCTTGTCGTCGAGTTGAAAAAGAACAATCCGCAGCCAAATTAAGTCCCTCCAGTATTTTTAACGCAGTAACCATTTTTTGCCTTTGTAAACGCGACATCAATAGACAAACCCGTATGAAATTTGGCTAATACGTATGCGTTGTGAAATATATCAAGGATTAGGGGTGGGTGAAACGGCTCTTTTGCAAGAGCGGCTCTAAACCGACTCATGGTTCACAATGATTCACGAGCGTTGACAGTTCGTGTTGTCTCAGTAAACTTTGTCGATTGGTGATTGGTGTACATTGGGGTGGCAATGGAAATTGACTTTGACAGTTTTATTTAGAAGTAGTGTTCAAAATTTCGCCTTCACGAACAGTTAGCAAAATTTCGATTTTTGGATAACACCCGACCTCGACGTTTTATACCCATCTTGATTTCAAATCCCATACTCCAAATTTTCCGTGGAAACTAGATGTATGTATGTTTCAAGATCACGATATCACGTGATATCTGCTATAGTGTGAACAAGGCATAAGACATTTGGCACAAAAAAACTATTACGAACTGTGCTTTTCTTCATAAGTCGAGGAAGTGAAATTTAGACCAAATACTCCTGAATTCCGATTTAGCTGAAATTTTGCATTGCATTGGATATTGAATTTACCATTTTGGATATTAGCCAACATTATTTCATATTTGCTACTTCTGCAAGTGCACTTTTTGAAAATTGGCTTCCATAGGGACGTTGTTTACTATCGTTGTGGGTGTTTACTATCAAGCACCAAATATTTGATTTAGGTAGAAAAGGCATATGCGCTAATTTTTCAACTTTGAGTAGCGGGGTACTCGTTAACTCAAATATTGCAAAAGTTGAATTGAATGGTCGTGTATATGCCGTGCTGTATTCTGTTCTGCATGGTGTCGCGCTCGCCATTTTTGTTTATTTGAGTTTGTTCTGCGGATGTTCCGATTTTTTATGAATTGGGTTGTTCAGCTAAATCAGTTTTTCATATCATCTGAATGATCTGATCTGAACGAAAACTTTTAGTAGAAAAAAAAAACGCTAAGAGTACACGCGGTTGAAGAAGATGGCAATAAACTAAAAAAAGCCGTATCGTTAGTAGATGTTGTGTACGAAAACTCGATGAACATGATAAATAAACCAGAAAACGCAAACAAAACAAAATCTCCATAAATATAACCAAAAAAAGTCGTAAAAAGCTTATACCGAACAAAAATCGATTTTTTGTTAAATCGATTTTTCAGGCTCGATTTTCTTATGAATCGATTTTATTGATTTTGATTAATCGATGCAGGAGAATCGATTTTTGTTCAAAGATCGCCCATTGCTACATCCAACGAGTGCGGGGTCTACCCCGAAGTCGACGACCTCTATCGGGATTCCTGCTAAATATAGCCTTCGCTTGACGCTCATTCTCTCTACATGCCCAGCCCACTGAAGCCTGCCGTGTTTTATCCGCCTGACTATATCCGCCGATTTGTATGCCTGGTACACTTCATGGTTCATGCGTCTGCGCCAAACACCATTTTCTAGTCGCCAAGGTCGCCTAGCCGCCAAGGATTAAACGCAAAATCCTACGCTCAAAAACACCAAGAGCTCGCCGATCAGCCTCTTTCAGCGTCCATGATTCATGGCCGTAGAGAGCCACCGGAAGAATCAGTGTTTTATAGAGTGCCAGTTTAGTACGGGTTTGCAGACTGCGGGACCTTAGCTGGTTACGTAATCCGTAAAATGCCCTGTTTGCGGCTGCTATCCGCCTCTTTATCTCACGGCTACTCTCGTTGTCACATGTCACTAATGTTCCCAGGTAAATAAATTCGTCGACTACTTCAAATGTTTCCCCATCTAGCACCACCGCTACACCAACCTCCGACGGACTACCACGCACTCTGCCAGTCACCATGTATTTCGTTTTGGCAGAGTTTATGACAAGCCCTAATCTCGCAGCTTCCCTCCTGTGAGGTCCGAAGGCCTCTTCCACAGCTCTACGGTTGATACCAATGATGTCGATATCGTCCGCAAAACCGAGAAGCATGTGCGACTTCGTAACGATGGTGCCGCTTCTCTGCACACCAGCCCTCCGTATAGATGCTTCAAACCTATCCTGACGCTTGATGTAGAACCTACAAGGGTGGCACGTATCAGCCTAATCAGCTTTGTTGGGAAGCCATGTTCGATCATAATCTACCATAACTCATTTCTATTAACTGAATCGTACGCTGCCCTGAAGTCTATGAACAGATGGTGCGTCTGCAAGTTGAATTCTCGAAATTTATGGAGGATTTGTCGCAAGGTAAACATTTGGTCCGTCGTGGAGCGTCCCCCTCGAAAACGGCATTGGTACTCGCTAACAAAGGTCTCCTGCGACGGCCTCAGTCTGTGGAACAGGATGCGGGAGAGAATTTTGTACACTGTATTGAGAAGAGTTATGCCCCGATAATTGCTACAGTCCAGGCGATGACCTTTTTTGTAGATCGGGCATATGAGACCCTCCAACCAGTCCGAGGGCAATTCTTCATTAGACCACACTCTCAGCATGATCCGATGGATGGCACGATACAGCTGTTCGCTCACGACTTTGAAGAGTTCGGTGGGAATGCCGTCCTTCCTGGCTGCCTTGCAGTTTCTCAGCTCTTTCACTGCTCTCTTCACCTCGTCCATGGATGGTGAGTGAGCCATCTTCCTAAAGACAAATAGATATAGAAGGAAGTTTAATTTCTACTAAATTGTACTCAATTTATTATTATATGAAAGGTTGCCTTTTCGCGTATTAAAGAAAATTGACTGTATTAGAATAAAAGGTATTCATTAATGTGAAGCGAATATTTTTTCATATAAACTAGAGTGCTGCAAAAACAATAATCAAAATACAGACCCGTTCGATTTAGACAACACGCCAGAATTTTCACTGTTGCCAAATTCGAACCATGTCAAAAATGAACGGTTTTATTTTCATGACAGATCGTCCACTTCTATAGTGTTTCTACGTTTTGCCACAAAATAATCAGCTTTTCGAGTAGCTCTACTTATCGTATTTCGCTATTGTTGGACATTAAAAAGCCTCATCGTTGAACTCCAATTTACATTCAACTTCGTAAAGATTAGGAAACTTTGAAATGGCACATGATATTTCAATAAAAATATGAATTTCATGAGAGTTTATTCCATTTAATTTAAACCAGAATAAAATGGTATTTACTAATTGCCTCCATTATCTTCCAGTTTTTCTATTTTAAAGCATCATTCTATCTATTTTATGTAGAGTTATTTCATATTCGCTGAAAACTGAGTTGAGATGAACACAGAAATAACCTTAAATATAAGTAACATCAATAATTGAACAAAAAACAGCCGTACCTACATAAAGTTTCTCGCATTTTTCTCTAGTGTCCACGCGACCTAATCGCATAGGGCATTTCCCCGGTGCGATCGAAACCACTAAACGATTCCGACAGCCCATTAAAAGCCTTTAGGCACATGAAAAGATTTCAAAGTATGATACCGTGCTGGATCGAAATCCGTACACTTAAGCACATGATAATCTTCAACGGTCCAACCTGACATGTTTACTTGTAGGTCTATTTATATTTCATCACTATTTTCGAGCAAAATGATTTAAGCTACCCTGAAACTCGAAAAAATCATGTTTGAATAGAACTTGTTTTGAATCAAAATCCCTACACAGTTTTTCATCTGAATCGAAATCCGTACACTTTTGAATCAAAATCCGCACGCACGCGATATAGACTGGATTAAAGTCTGTACAGCAGTGAATTTAAATCCGTATAGATATAGAAGTACATAAATGAATTTTATTTTTCAATTTATCTTTAAATTTACGAATAAATATATTGTGACGGTCAATTGGTTCCTAAAGTTTTACACGGTTTTCTAATTTTTATATCAGCTGAAATAGTGCAGCTTTATATGCAAAACATGTTTTTGTTTAAAGGTTAATCGTTGTCCTTCAAATTTTAAATGAAGAATAAAAAACTGCTCGGAATGCCTTAAATTTCGAGCAGTTTTTTATTTTTCGTCTAAAAATCGAAGGTAAACGATAAACTTTTTTTGAAAATCACGTTTTGTTTAGAAATTGCGGCTTTCTTTTAATGATATTTAAGAACTGGAATAGCTTCAGGTCCCAATTGAATGATTCGACATTAAAAACATAAAAAAATACTCAAATACCAGCTGCAAGACGCCTTCTTCCAGGCCCAGATTTGAGGAGGGGGCTAATGCCTCGGGCCCCCCGATTGCTATGTCCCACTTCATGATCCAAATCTTCCTCTCCAGCAGTGAAGGTTGGTGGAACTCCTTTTGATTGAGATTCGTAGCCATTCGTTGCGGCATCCTTTATCGTAGTCACCAGAACGCCGTAACCTTTCGAAGCTTCCCGGTACGACTTTCCCTCGCACACCTCTGTCACAGCTCTTTCGGAATTATTTGCCGTATATTTATACTTGTTTTCTTCCATAAAATGCTGAAAACAAGGATGAAAGTTTAACAAAATATGCATGATACACACGCTGTACGGATTTCGATTCAAGCGATTAACAAGAATCAAAATCCGTTTGGCACAGTTTTTGATTAATAAATACAATTTGTTCTATTTACCAGACAATATACAGCTCGAAAATGACAAAGACTTACCTTTTCAATCGATTTCAAACAGATTCACAGAGTAAAACACTTATATCCCACTTGAAAAACGTTTTCATCTGAAGAACGTTTCCTTAGTGAAATCTCTAACGATGCGACGAAATGACAACTGAAACCGATACACGATTGATTTTTTATTTTTAGTATTTTTTTTTTATTTCATGGCCTACTGGCGCATAGTTCAATTTAACAGAAAGCCAACAGCTCAACGGACATGTACATGTTACTTTCATATGAATTTTCATTTTTATAATGCTTAAAACTAAATAAAAACATCAAGGTGTACGGATTTCGATACTGTACGGGTTTCGATCCAGCACAGTACTCTAATGCTTTGATTATAGAAAAAAAATCTCAAAATAAATAAATGCTATTACTTTCCAAATCTCAAACCGTCCATTTTCCACCCTTATCATTATTGCCTATCGCATTCGAGTGCTTTCACCATTTCGCAAGCGGTAAATCTCCTTCAATTATGCAGCACCCCGGTACAGTACAAAACTGGGGCCGGCCAGAATCGCAAGCTTCAAAGCTCGCGCCATTTGGTAACGCACTTTTCACTCGCTCAATGCCGCTTCGCCACCCGCAAACCAGCTGACCAACGCGATGTGTACAATAATGGCTTTATTTATACATGTACAATCTAAAGTTAAATATATTCAGAATCTGTTTTTGAATATAGACCTAATGCCGAGCAGCCTATTCATGTTATCTTTTGATATCATTCCGTATGACTTGTGCAACAAACAGCTTGCGTTGAAAGGAAATGGAAGGTAACTTTTCGGAAATTTCTGTGCCATAACATAATTTCCCTGGGGGTGATTTGTGGAAGTCAGCCACATTTTATATTTGTCGAGAAAACGTTGTTTGCGTTTTCAGTATTTATCAGATGTGTATACAATTGCGTACATTTTCGTTTCGCAATTCTGCTGTGGTTGCTTACTAACTGTGTGACACGTTTATGATGGGAAATTATTCTGTTTAACGTCAATAAATATTGAACAATCAACAATACTATTGATTGTGATATGAATACTAATAATATAACGAGTTTTTTTTGTTAAATCTTATTCTAAATTCGTAGACTTTAATTCAGGCAGGGAATCAAGTATGAAACAACTGAAGGCAAACCAGAAAACATTAATCCCTAAACCGGCGTTTTCGAGAAAAATGGAATCTCCAGCAAATGGAACATCTTCTTTTCATCCCTCTTTATTTCCGCTTGGATGCCGTTACGGTGTCCAAATGATCCCGAATAAATTTCGCCACAGGACGAAACTTTTCCGGATCAATAATCAATCAAATGCAAACATTCGCAGGAGAAAATGTCCGTAAAGTTCTTCTTCTGAACGTGGTTTAATTTTGATAACAATCACAATGGCTTAAAGTGTATACGTTTCCCATATTCCCGGGTCCTGGGAACAAGAAGATGGTGAGCCGATGGCGAGAGATGTGGAAATCATAAACAACACGGCTGCCTTTGGGATGATAAAAAGAGCAGGTCTATTCTGTCCGGGTAGCAAAGATGAAATTAAATAGGATAGATCTTAAATAATTTAAGGGACGTCGTCGCTATGAGTTTATTCGTATCGCTTCGCATTCTAAAGGGTATGGAACAATTTCGGATACCTCTGGAAGGTTTATTAACAATCTGAAAGTTGAGCGAAATCGATGGGAAATCATTCCAACAGATGTGGTTTTTCTATCCGGCAAAAATGATTCGTTTTTCGCCGTCATTAAGAAAATCAATTCAAGATAAAATCGGCTTTGATATAGTAACGTTCTTTACTTTGAAGGGATTCTAAAAAATTAATAGCTGACGCCGACAGCATTTATATCAAAAACGAATAAAATAATTGATTGAGTTGTGAACCAAGAAAATAATTGAAAGGTGAAATAGCAAATAACAGCTATTTTTTCCCTTAACCGACAAGCATTCACGGTTTGAAATAATCATCGTCCTGCCCGAATGCGATTAATTCTCTTCCCGTGGCGGTGGGAGCGACAAAAAGTTTTTCCACCGTCGGCTTCAAACCATTACCCGCTGGAAAAGGCAAGGACCAGACCAGAGGAGAAAAGAAAATACTTCCGGGAAGGAAACTGTTATCCCGTCGTTATTCTGAATCACAATCGAATCAAATTGAGTTATTTCACCCGAACGTAAATGTTGACAGAATCTTTAGTGCCCTTCTTTTAGCCAGTTTCGCAAGACGTACGCTGCCAACGATCGAGAGGCACGTAGCTTCAAGCTTTCACGGGTGAGGAAAATTGTGCGGAAAATTTCGACCAAAAAGAGAGCAAACTTGGGCGCTCGTACCGCGAATTACTTTGATCTCATGGCTGGTGTTTCTCAAGAATTAAATACATTTACCACATCAGAAACAACTTCGGATTTCAATACCACATCGTCGGTACATGTATTTTGATTCTCTCAATCCAGTCTATCTTGTAATTATACAAATGAAAGGCCTGTAAGCGAAGTTCACGATGAAATTATGAACCGGGCTTCAATTACATTGAGCGTCCTTGTAATCTTGACATTGGAACTGTAAAATTATACAAATTAAACAGTTGGGAATCGCCAAGCGCAACAACCCTGTAGGTCCTGGTGGTTTATTGCAATCATGTTTTTACCTTTCCCTCTCATGTTAATGCAAGTGATGTAACAAACCAACTCTGAGAAGAAAAAAAAAAGCGAAAAGCATGAAAACGCAGCACTTTGTTTGATTTATATTATACATATCGGTTCATCGTATCGAGACAACTCATAACGATCGAGGGTGAACATCAAAACAAACAAGATGAAAACGATGAGAAACAATTAATTTTTTTATCGTGATGAGTGAAATAATGGCGAACGCAAATGGATAATAATTAATCCCTTTCTGTGTTCAAAACACCGCACAGTGCGATGAATGTATGGGAATGCGGGACGGATCTAGTTTTTTTGCGTATTGGTATAATACTAATAGGAAATGCTGTCCATCATCGCCAAAGGTAGTACTTGCGTAATTCTTATACATATAATTTCCATAACGATGTCTCAAACGTTATTTTATCATTACTCTACAAAACACGTTTCTGTTTTTGGAAAATTTGTTCTAGATCCCGAGTCACCTATTCACTCTACTGCAGTTTCTGTTTGACAATTGCCCAATGGGGTAACGGGGGTATTTTGGCCAGCTTTGGGAAGTGTTCGCACAGTTAATTAAAAACAAATACAATTTTTCAACATAAATACCTACTCTATTATACCATTGTTAAAAGCTATGTGTCTATTTTATTATACACCGTTCAACAATGTAATATATTGAAAAATATCCTAGAAATATCAAAATTTCTACGAAGTACTAAAAACATATTTTGGTCCACCAAATTTTTACTTTGGCCCTCCTTTGTATCTACAGACATATATGGAAATTATTCGGACTAATTATATTAAAAATAATCATCGGTATTTTTAGAGCAAAAATCGTGGGTTTGAGGAGAACATCCTTCTGCTGTGAATTTTTGTAAATTTTAGGAATCTGAAAATGAAATGATTTGGCTTATAGCGGTTTGACAGGCATTCTCATCAAATTTCATTCGTTAAATGTGATAAATAAAGAAGTAATTACCTGTGAATTGTCACAAACTGCTTCTTTGTTCACGTGCAACGGCCGAACGGTAATCAAGGGAGATGTCAAAACTTGGCATGGCCAAAATATGTTTGCCTCAGAAAGAGGCAAACATATTTCGGCCATGCGTTTAACCACATTTTCAACTTTTTCCAGCATGTTAGAGTATACAAACTGTTTTTATGACATTTTATTGATGTTACTACAACAACGAATTGTTTCAAAAGCATACATGTTTGTTACAATAGCTTCCGGACGTTGACTTGTTTATTACCACTTCCTCTTGACTTTGGATTGACTCAGCCATGACTTTGAATATGTATGAACTAATTCCAAAATAACACTACCTAGAGCCAGTTTTTCGCCGAAAATTATAGTGTAGTATGATTCTTAGGTGTGTTATTCAATGTTGCATGCATAGTTTTCTACACAGTAAAAAAAATTTACATTTCTTTAAATGCACATAAACGGAGCATTAGAAACCATGTAATATTCCGTGTGGCATTATATTCACATGCAATGTAAATGAATATATTGTTAATTTGCATGCATATTTATATTCAAAGCTTTAAGTTTACATCACTTAACGTACAAATTTACATGGTTTAAAACGGTTCTGTACAGTGCATTATTGACGATGTGAAATTGTATATGTTTTTCACTTTATGTGCTAGAAACTGCTATATGCATTCATTTGTATTAGCTGTAAATTTCATTTTTTGGTACTGTGTAATATTCATTGAATTTATTAGATAAAATGCGTAAAATGTTACCGGGTGGGCCAAAATATGCATGTGGGCCAAAATACCCCCGTTTTTTACATTTGGGTGGAGTTGAGTTGGAGTAATATACTACTTGAAGAAATCCACCCGTTGTTTACAGGTCTATTGAGAGCTTTCACGTGCGGAAAATGCCTTTTTCAGGCGCTCCTGCTTGTACATTTTGGAATCCATTATCTTGTTTGTCTGGAAAGCCCTGTGTTTTTGTCCGCAATTACAATAATGCAAGATACCAGCAAAACCAATCATGCAAGTTTATCAGCAAAAACGAAATTGAACTTAATAGGGACATCATCTCGACCAGTGGCTATGTAGAACCTTTGTCCGGAAACCTACCCATAATCCATAAGCAACGATTTTTTAACCGGATTGTGATGGATTTTAGTAGTTGCTGTAAAAATTATTATTTGGATGGCAACAAAAATAACTTTTTTAAGTTAGTATCTAATCACGACGAACTTTCCAGTTATGAAATAGGACGTCTCATCACCCGCAATTCTCTTTCGATCTGGTCAAGCCATCGTGCACGCTGCGCGATGTGATTTCAGAGGGTTGTTGTACGGCATCCTTACGACGTGACCGGCCCACCGCAACCTATTGATTTTCGCCAGGTGTGCAATGGGGTTCTCTCCAAGCAGCACTTGCAGCTCATGGTTCATGCGCTGTCGTCATTATCCGTCGTCCGTCTGTACTCCACCGTAGATAGTCCGCAGGGCCTTCCGTTCGAAAGCTCCAAGAGCATTAAGGACCTCCGCGAAAAGTGTTGTTATATCGATTCCATAGGGGACTACCGGTTATATTAGGGTTTTGTACAGCGTCAATTTCATGCGTCGTCACACTAGACGACGAAGTGGTCGATCGAAGTAGTCATGTCCGAGCCAATATCCGCACGGCGATGGTGCGTACGTTTGTAATGTCTGAGGAGATCGGGCCTTCGATGAGAGCACGGTCAATTTGATTTGCTGTACGTTAGTTAGGTGAACTCCATGTGGTTTTATGCATGTCTTTTCGAGGAAACAAAGCACTTCGGACTGCCAGTCCGCGAGAAGCTGCGTTGGCGCATAGCTGGCCGTTATTATTCGTCACAGTGTGCAGGTTGTGCGAGCAGAACACCGGCTTATATATGTCTTTCCTACCGATCTAAGCGTTCACGCGAGCAGCTATCGTAGAGTTTCTCTAGCTGTGCGTAAAACGCTTTTTTCTCTACATCGGGTCTTCCTTTGGTGGGGGCAGTGCACATTGGGATAGTGTAGTTGTAAAACCGGCCTTTTATTCTCAACAAACACAACCTGTCACTGATCGCCTGCCATTTGATCACACGACTTTGTATCCTGCCCAGCCCTATAAAGCCGGTACCCAGCTCATTGGTTGTGCCGCCGCTCTGGTTGTACTGTGCCCTGTGGCCATAAATTCATCGTACCTTCTCTCCTTTCCGGCAAAGCTCCTGGAGCGCAACGGTGGCGAAGTGGCGTGGTTCTAACTGATCCAGCAGAATCCGGTCGGTACCCGGGGCGTTCAGAGATCTACTGTTACTTGTACCGAGCTTTCAATCGTAGTCCTTATTTTATCGGTAGATCATTGCCGATTGTTTCGGCTCAATTCGGAAAAAGTGTCGATAAATGCGACAAAAACTTACTATTTTCATAATTTTGGGGCGCTGAACACGAATCTGGCATCCATTTTTTGTTTGGGGCCGTCCATAAAGCACGAAATCCAATTTGTAATGTTTTTTGGCACTTTTTTTGTTTACTTTTTTTGTAGAATTATATGATCTTTGACCTCAAGTAGTGCCACTGGGCATCCTCCCCATAGAAAAAATACGTAGTTTATGAACGTTAAAATTAAAATTAATTAATTAATTAATTAAATAATTAATTAATTAATTAAATTAAAACAACATAAGTAATATAAACTAATTACAAATTGAAAAAAATCATCTTTCGCTGTGATTGCTGAAATCTCCGGTTGAATTGTTTCCAGAGAATTTGAAATTTATTATACTTATCAGCAGGAAAAATTTCTTTCGCTGCTATTTTCTAGTGATTTTCGATGTTTCATTGTTTCATATATATGTTGTCTTTCTTATCCGGTTTCTATGGTTAAAAGAGGACATGTAAATACATGTAAAAAACCATGAATTGGCAACTTACTAGACATTGAATTAGGTGGTGCCGCTGAAGTTGAAGACTCCACAATAAAATTGAACGAATTTATTTTGAAAACCAACCCGCATAATCAATAACCATAACGGCATGCTTATCAGCCTATTCGGGGTATGATCCAAACTGTCTAGGTTATCGTTAAACCACATGGATTATCGTCCGTTTATGGTTCCTATCTATTATTGAAGACACTGGAATTTCATAACGTTCTAAATGAATACGAAAAGATGCGGAAGGCGACAAATGTGCTTTGTTTTTTGCCTTTCTCCTAGAAAGGTATAGCAATCACTGCAAAAACCAAAGGTATAAAAGTACTCCAGAGGGTCAAATCTCGTATATCAATCGACTCAGTTCGACGAGCTGAGCATTTTCTGTATGTGTGTGTGTGTGTGTATGTGTGTGTGTGTATGTGTGTGTAACGCTCTCCCAATCTCACTCGATTTTCTCAGAGATGGCTGGACCGATTTCAATGAAACTAATTGCAAATGAAAGATCTATTTGCCCCACAAGACCCTTTGAATTTTATTGTAATCGGATTTCTAGTTCAGAGGTTATGTATCAAAATGTAAAAATCACGAAACAACAATATCTCAGGAACTACACAACCGATTTGAACAAAATTAATTTCAAATGAAAGGGCTACCTAAAAAACCCTTAACTTTTGAATTTTATGAAGATTTAACTTGTGGTTCAGAAGTTATGGAAAGAAACGTGTTCTGGAGACTGTTTAATCTCTGGACCGATTTTAATAAAATCAGTGTCATATGGAAGGACTTGACGCCCCACAAGACCCTATGATTTGTTTTGCAACCGGATAATTACTTTGCCTGTTATGTTTAAAAATGTGAAATCCAGCTATGAAAAGAAACATATTCCGAAGACTACATAAACTCACTCGCTTTTCTCTGAGATGGTTGAACCGATTTCCACAAAATTAGTGTCAAATGAAAGGTCTAGCTGCCCCATAACACCCTATTGAATTTTGCTGTAATCGGACTGTAACTTTGTCTGTAATGTATCGAAATGTGAAAATCGCGAAACTTCATTATCTTAGAAACTACACAACCGTTTTGAACAATATTGATATCAGATGAACGGGCTAGTAAAATGTGGTGTCGTACTATTTGAACGTTCCTGGTATCGCTCGTGATTAAAATTGTTCGAAATTAAGAGTCATTTTACTTATTTCGCTATTTCTTAAGCACTAACATTACGTCAAATTTCATTTTTTATGCTTCAATAACAACATCAATGTTTTAGAACCCAAAGAGTGAATATACCTTTATTGGATTTAAGCATTCATGTGAATTTATTTTTACAAATAATAAGTTTGAATGAGAAAGGCTGAGTCTGACCGCTAGGTGGATTAATTTAGGGTTTTTTTTCATACAGCAAACTGTGTGCTTTACTTTTGTATGCAAACGAGTGCGAAACAAAAGCTATCCGCAAACGGGCTATTGTTAGCCGGAGTTTAATGGTATGAATTTGCTACTAGGATTTGACACTTCAATCAGTTTAGCGAATTTCATGATCATAAAAAAAGGGCTGAATGTTTTCAATATTGTTTTAAATATGCAGAGAGCGATGAATTAGATTGACCTAATTTAGATTTCATAAATATTTGTTTACAGTTTTCTTTTTTACCACGTATTTTTATAACTTTTTATTGATAAATTTTGTCATTTTTGCCCAAATTTATATTTTATCCTTACGATTTGAGTTCGATATCAGATATTTTTAATAATGGGGTATCATGGTTATGATTAAGATTAATCCTGGATGAAATTTCAACTTGAAAAAAAAATAATAATAAAAAAATCTGCTATCGCTTTTTCCACAAAAGTGACAATTTGCGCAGTTTTGCGCTACAGCGGACAGTATGCATTTGAAAGCTTACGTTTTTACTTAAATTTTGAATGTAGTCACAACCGTGGCAAATTGCGGCAACTGAACTTTTAAGCAACTTTTCTACAAAAAATCAAGATTTTTTTAAAAAAAATTTTAGTGTAAGGCCTACTATGACAAAATTTTACAATATCTCATGAAAGGAGTTTGTTTTGAATAATATTTACAACAACTTTTCCTTTGACGCCAAAAAAATCCAAGCTATCATTGAAGCTACAGAGCGTTTCAAAGTAATGTACTTTTTTTCAAAAAAATGTCAAAAAACGTCAGTATGTCAAGCTTTGAAAAGTCATAAAAAATTCAGATCTCATGATATTGCGCCCAAATTCTGGATTTAGACACTTGAATGTTATAGCAAAAAAGGAAAAATATTATGCAACAGCTAACGAAAAAAATTTTTTTTGGTTGATGGCCAGCGATTCCCCACTGTGCGATGCCTAGACTCGCGACTGCCGCGGGCTGCCGTCTTAGGGGTAGCTGGCGAGCAACCGCATTTCATAGTTCAACGGATCAGTCGCTGTTTGAGCCGCCCCCAACCTAGGGAACAGACGCTCAGACAAGCTGCTCTACAAGGAGAACAAGCAGAGCTGCATGCCACCACGGGTCGGCGCGTGGCGACCGCCGAGGTCACGTTATATGAGGGCGACCGCTAACAGTACCTAACAGCCCCGGACCAGCAGCGGGAGATTGCCTAGGGGTGGTGAGGGTCGGACACTGGGCCGTCGACTCCTCGTAAATGCCACAATTACCCGGAAGCATCTCTGACGGAGCGAGTAGTGCCGCTCCCATCAACCAAATGCACTCCCTCGCCCATTGGGGCCGATACCAGTAAGGTCCCAATTATGGCAACTGGCAGCGAACGAAACGGATTCGAGTCGGATACGATAAGGAACCATGACCAAGGGCTGGCACCTGCATCGAGCTCCATTAGTAAAGTCGCGTGACAGCGGCTTGAAACGGCGAGATGGTACCCGGTGCAGGGGTCTCCGTCCCGTAAAACCTGGCAGGCCTTCCAGTACGTTCCGCGTCCATTGCCTGGTGGGAATCAGGCAGAGAAGGACAAGATGCCCCTTTCCTGACTTAGGCGGGCGGGGGCGTCATAGTGCTCATAAGGTGCTATGGCGACCCCCCTTACCCAGGGCCTCACTGCTTCGGCATAGATTACCATGGGACCATACAAGCGACTTCTCATTTATGGACAAGGATAGCGGCTGGAAGGGGGACCCAATTAACAAAAATGAGCCAAACCAAAAACCAAAAAGAGACGGGTGCGGAGGGGTTACCAAATCCCTTCCCACGAGGTGGCATCCAGCGGTCTCCGCAGAAGAAGGCGGAGACGGATGCGGCGAAGTCTGGAGTTGGGAAACCGGCGAATCCGTCGGTGTCCACACCAGACATCTCGGTAGACGGTCCCTTGCTAGTCAAGGCCGTCGAAAGGTGCATGGACACGCGGCCAAGAGTGGCAGGGTCCGAACAACTCGACGCTATAATCGAGTTCTCGGCGAATAGGCGGAATATCGCTGGCGGCCTGAAGCAGAGCCTCCTCCTGCTTCGGGCCACTATTGATGAAGCCAGGAAGGAGCACGAAGAACTTCTAGCTCGGGTGAAGGCGGCCGAGAAAGAGGTAAGGACCAGAAGGGCGACTGCATCTAAAGAGGTGCAGACAGACGCCCCCTCGTTCGCGGCGGTCTGCTCTACAAGGCAGGTCGCTAAGCGAACGAGGCAGTCCCCGGGGGAAGCGGCCCCCGGGAACCCCAAGAAACGGTTGGTTGTGCTACTCCCATGGGAGAACACACCAACCGGTTCAAGGTCCGCCGCGGAAACGGCACAAGTGGAGGCTACGGGCAACCCTTGGACTACTGTAGAGGGTAAGAGGCGTCGGGAAGGTGCGACGCGCCAAGACGGCGGAGTGGCCAGAGGACCGAATACTCAAGACGGACGGGTCGAAATACTCAGAAGTCTTGAAGAAGATGAGGGGGGAAACCCAGCTCAAGGATCTGGGGGCGAATGTGCGGAGTATCCGCCGATCTCGCACTGGCGAGATGATACTTGAGCTCCGGAAGGACGCCAAGAACAAGGGGGCTACCTATAAAACGGTAGCTGAAAAGGTCCTAGGGAAAGTGGTGCAAGTGCGGGCACTCACCTCAGAGGTGACTCTCCAGCTTAAAAACCTGGACGAAATCACCGAGGGGTGCGACATTGCACAAGCCCTCAAAGCGAAGTACGGGGTGGAGGTGGCTAAGGAGTCAATCCGCCTCCGCAAAGGTCCGGCGGGGACCCAGATAGCTACCTTCCGACTACCGTCGGCGGATGCTAACCTGGCCCTGAAAGAAGGCAAGTTGAAGGTCGGCTGGTCCGTATGTCCTCTGGGCATACTACAGCAACCAGACATTTGCTTCCGGTGCTTTGAGGGTGGACATAAGTCCTGGACCTGCAAGGGGCCCGATAAGAGCCAGTTGTGCAGGCGATGTGGAGGTGCAGGCCATAAAGCGAAGGACTGTGGGGAGTCTCCCAAGTGTATGGTATGTTCCGGGAAACGGGACGCCAAACACTTTATGGGAGGCCCCAGGTGCCCAGCCGGTAAGCCAGCTGCGAAATCACGGGCGTAAGGGTGACGCAACTGAACCTGAACCATTGCTTCGCGGCTCAGCAGCTGCTACACCAAGCAGCCACTGAGTCGTTGTCGGACATCGCCATCATATCGGACCCCTACCGCATCCCTCCCGGAAACGGTAACTGGGTTGCGGATAAGTCCAGTATGGCGGCCATATGTACGACGGGCAAGTTCCCGGTTCAGGAGGTTGTCTCAACCTCAGAAGAAGGGTACGTAGTTGCTAAGGTGAACGGAGTGTTCTACTGCAGTTGCTATGCTCCGCCACGTTGGTCTACCGAAAGGTTTACCCTGATGGTCGATCTCCTATCCATGGAGCTAACGGACCTAACGCCGTTGGTGGTGGCGGGCGACTTCAACGCTTGGGCTGTTGAGTGGGGAAGTCGCTTCACGAACCAGAGGGGCCAGATCTTGTTGGAGGCTTTGGCAAAGCTCAACCTAGATCTGGCCAACGTTGGGAACAGAGGTACATTTAGCAGAAATGGCGCGGAGTCGATCATCGACGTGACGTTCTCCAGCCCAGGACTGATCAAGAACTGGAGGGTAGACGATGGCTACACTAATAGCGACCACCAGGCGGTCTGTTATAGTGTAGACAACAACGAGAGGCGGCAAGCGACGAGTAGGGCCAACACTCCGTTCGCCCGCGGGTGGAAGACATCGCATTTTGATGCCGAGGTATTTGAAGAGGCAATTAGACGAGAGCGCGAGGGGGGCAATCGGCTTCGCCCGACGCCTGACCAACTAGTTGCTATGCTATCTCGGGCGTGCGACGCCACCATGCATAGGACTCGCCAACCTAGGAATGGGAAGCCACCGGTCTACTGGTGGACTGACGAGATAGCGGACCTTCGCAGTGCGTGCCTCCGTGCGAAACGGAGGAAGCAGCGTGCGCGAACAGACGAACAGAGGACAGAGCGCCGCGCAGCATTCAGTTCTGCCAGATCGACGCTGAAGAGTGCGATAAAGGCCAGCAAGAGGGCCTGTTTCGATAGGCTATGCGCGAGTGCTAATACGAACCCGTGGGGTGATGCCTACAGGATCGTAATGGCCAAGACCAAAGGCGCGCTGGCGCCTGCAGAGCGATCACCTGCGATGCTGGAGCGAATCATCGAAGGACTCTTTCCGCGCCACGAGCCAAGTCCTTGGCCTCCGGCGGTCGAGTCCCACGTCCAACGTTCCAGTATCTCAGACACAGCCCAGGGATGGTCGGCCAACCTGCCGAGCATCCAATCCGGATAGGTGGAAGCGGCAGAAATTGGTCCTACTGCCGAAGGCTGGGAAACCACCAGGTGACCCATCGGCATATAGGCCATCTGCCTGCTAGACACGACGGGCAAGGTACTTGAGAGGATTGTCCTCAACAGACTCGTGAGGTACACAGAGGGTGTAAACGGTCTGGCAAGCAACCAGTTCGGCTTCCGGAAGAGCAGGTCCACGCTGGATGCCATCGCCTCCGTCACCAAGACGGCGGAGATAGCACTCCAGCGCAAGAGAAGGGGAATACGCTATTGCGCAATCGTCACGCTTGACGTGAAGAATGCGTTCAATAGCGCCAGTTGGGACTCCATAGCGCTCGCGCTCAGGAGCATCCATGTACCGGTGTCGCTGTACAAGATTCTGGAAAACTACTTCCAGAATCGAGTACTGGTTTACAACACAGAGGAGGGTCAGAAGTGCGTCCCAATCACCGCCAGGGTTCCGCAAGGTTCAATCCTGGGTCTGGTGTTGTGGAACGTCATGTATGACGGGGTGTTGAAACTAAAGTTTCCTGTAGGGGTTGTGATCGTCGGCTTTGCAGACGACATAACGCTAGAGGTTTATGGCGAGTCGATCGAAGAGGTCGAGTTGACGGCTGCGCATTGCATAAGGAAGGTCGAGGTCTGGATGCGCTCCAGGAAACTTGCGCACCATAAGACGGAGGTCACGGTTGTGAACAACCGTAAATCAGAGCAACAGGCGGTGGTCAGAGTCGGAGACTGTACCATCACCTCAAAGCGATCGTTGAAGCTCTTGGGGGTTATGGTCGACGACAAGCTCACGTTCGGGAGCCACGTCGACTATACCTGTAAGAGGGCCTCATCGGCTATCGCAGCACTATCTCGTATGATGTCCAATAGCTCAGCGGTCTATGGCAGCAAGCGAAGACTTCTTGCCAGCGTGGTTTCGTCCATACTTAGATATGGTGGGCCAGTATGGTCCAGAGCGCTAGGTACTAACAGTTACCGCGGTAAACTGGAAAGTACCTACAGGCTCATGTGCCTGAGAGTTGTGAGTGCGTATCGGACGGTGTCATACGATGCAATCTGTGTCTTGTCCGGCATGATGCCTATCAGCATCGCCATCAAGGAGGACAGAGAGTGTTTCGACCACCGTGACACAAGGGGCATACGAGGCTCCAGAAGGTCATTCTCGATGCTCCGTTGGCAGAGGGAATGGTCTAATTCCACAAAGGCCAGATGGACGCACCGACTTATACCGGAGATATCCGGCTGGGTCGGGAGGCGACATGGCGAGGTGAACTTCCACCTGACACAGATCCTGTCAGGCCATGGTTGTTTCAGGCAATATCTGCACAGGTTCGAGCACGCGGGGTCCCCCATGTGTCCCGAGTGCGTGGAAGAGGAGGAGACTGCAGAGCATGTCTTCTTCGTATGCCCCCGTTTCGTAAGAGCGAGGAGCAACATGATGGCTGTGAGCGGGCCTGGCACTACTCCGGACAATCTTGTCCGGAGGATGTGCCACGACCCGGACATCTGGAACGCGGCCTGTGCGGCCGCCTCCCAGATTGTCCTGGAGCTACAACGTGTGTGGCGGGTCAATCACCAGCACGCCAGTGGTAGCTAACTACCAGTCTCCAGGTATTCGGCTAGGAGGTTATAAGAGTAAAGAGGGTGCATCACGCACACAAGCCACTTCCCGACGTAATACTTAACCGTCGTTCCGGGAAGACCAGGGCTGGAGACTGGAGGGGTTTTAGTGGGTCGGGACAGGGATCAGTAGGTGTCTGGGGGAGTGTAGCAACCCCAGCATCTTTTTCCTAGTCTCATCCCCACACCCTGAGTTCTCTTCTCAGGTGTCTGTTTGCAGATTTCCCCGCCACCAAAAAACAAGGAGAACAACTACCCCTTCCCTGTCAGCATACGACCAAGTTCCCACCAAGGTCCCATATAAATAAAACATATATTTCAACTAATTTTTCTAAAATCTGGAAAACATCCCAAGATAGGTATTTTCGGAACCAGAATTGAAATTCAACATGGCGACTTTCGGTTTCTGGACAACAGCTTAAATTTGTCAAGTACCATCCAGTATATGTGTTTTCAAGTCCGGCATAATGTACTGCGGATGTGGACTCCAATTTGAATTCTTAGATGGCGACATCGATGGGTTACTGGAATATAGCAAAAAATGGCCAAATACCATCCAATATGGGTATTTCTGGAATTGCGGAGATTTCCAGAAACAAATAATTGTTTCCAACGCGAATTTGAGATAAGAGTGTTGATGTGATATTTAGAGGAATTTTTTTCGGCTTCACAGTCTTTAAAATGTAAAAACAAAGAAAACAAAGATTTTTTGTTATACCAAAATAAAAAGAAACGATAGATAGAAAATCCTCTCAGTAGAACAGCAGTCGATAAAAAATATACAGTTTTATTCAAAGCGATAATTCAAGTGCCAAAGAATATTAAATCATGATTCCCAAATTGACTCCTTAGATATCGAGCAAAGTCGAAAACGTTCAACTGTTCAATGAAAACATGCCGTATTTGTTTTGGTTTGCCAACTAAGAATAAACGACAGAGGAACATTTTTGCACGAAGAGTATTTACCGATCGCGAGATAATTTAACCATTAAATCTTTTAAATGATTTTAATAAAGCTTGTCCGACATAAAATGTGTGTTAAAATGCACTATTTTTTAGTTAAGTTGGGCCACTGAGAGATTGATCAAGCCCTGTAGGAGAAACAGAACGTGGGTTATCAAGTTAGTCATAAAAAGCTGTGCACAAGTTAGTGTACAGAAAATTACGCAATAAAAGTTTATCCTCCATAAATAACCAAAACCATATCTTATTCCAAAGCTTCCAAACTTTGAATCAGCATCGCGTAGTGCAGACAGAAAGCATATTCCGCGCGCTGGTTTCATCACCAATAACGGTTCTGACATTCTGCACAGCTCCATTTCATAACTAACAAGCACTTGTCCAACTTTCTTCATTGTTTACAACAATTAACAACTATCTTCAGCTGTTGTTTGTCAATAAACTTACATAACTCACCTTCCATTACGCCGGATCGCAGCACAGCACCCGCATGGCACCCGGGCTTGCAAATGGATGGACAGGTAGTTGCGACCAAATCTTACCTGTTGTACGCGAGGGGAGGGTACTGCCGACCAGCTAAGGTTGAAAGTTCGGAAACAATGACGATGCGTGAGAACGACCATACTTCTCGCTTTCTTTCTATGCTGCAATGATATCAGCGAATTGTGCTTTCTCTCGGGCCGTTCGAGAAGACAAGTCGCTGTTGATTGCAGTTGGGCTTTCTTTCTTGCTTCTCCGCCTACTGCTCCTAATGAGACGAGTTAGTACTAATTTTAAATTATAAATTTTATTTTTTTTACATCTTTTACTGCAACTAGTGTCTTCTCACTGGCTTTGTCTCTTTGCCTGTTACCCTAGCGAAGGTTTGTTTACATTTGACTCTTGGCAAGGGATTTGCTATTGTTTTTTTTTTCCTGTTGCGGGAAAGATTATCGCATACTCGCGATCATAATCATCCGTCCCACCAGCCGCCAGCGATGGGGTGGGGAGGAGCTCTAGCTATGCGAGGTGCTGAACATTCTCAGCTACGCGTAATAATGGTAATTCAGTCATCCATAATGCAATTACAATAAAAGTAGTTAGTAGTTCGCACCAAAGTTTGCGTAACTTTTTGCGTACACACGCATGACAGCCGAGGTCTGTTGTTATTGGTATTGTTTGGCCTATCCTTGTGGTCTGTAGGGTCGGTAGTGTAATTAAGTTAAGTTAATACTATGCTATTCGCTTTCACACTCGGGGCTCGAACTTGCTCGTTTTTCTTGCTGTTATGATCGAAATGGCGTACGGCTAAACATTTACTCGGATTTCATTTATTTGATTGGGGCTTCCTAAGTTTGCCGGGCTTTAACCGCACCAACAAAATCCTATCTATCTATGTATGTCTGTTCCGTCAGTAAACAGAAGTTCAACAGCTGTTCAGTTCGAGGAGGGGAAAAGTGAAGCAAAAGGGGTTTCTGTACATAAGCAACAAGGGAAATAACATCTAGAATTACATCTATGGTTAATCTAACGATAGTAGTTACTTGCAAACATCAATCATTCATCATCTATTCGATGGTAAACCGCAGTACAGTACAGTAGTTCACATTCATTTAGTCGGAATAAACCATAAAGTACACGTGCAGTGCATTGGGCACCGGCTAATGCATTTCTCTATTCGTGAAAATCGGCTTCGAAGTAACACTTGAGGTGGTTTATGGGGATCGGAGCAGTTTGTTAGAAGGCTACAAGTAGTTAGAAAATCACAGAGAATATATGATTTGCGGTTTGCTATTGTCGAACAAAAAGGTGCAATTTAACCTACCGAATTCAACAAGTAGAGTGAGAAGAATTTTAGCGGCAACGAACTTCCTAACTGTTATGGCAAAACGGTAGCAAAGGTACTATGCAACTTAAACACCCTATTTCCATTAGCCTTCTGATTCACTAATCTACTGTCCAGCCTACCGCTCCAGTGGGTTTTTCTCTCTGACGTCTTTTCTAACCATATTACAATAAATATAGAAAACCTAATTTACCACGGAAAGTCCAGCAGGATGCCGGAGTCGTTCGGTTTTACGACGAACCTTTAGCATCGTTCGCTAGCTTTGCGACCTCAACTGAATCATTACTAATTTTAATCAGTCTCCGCAGAAAGGAGACTATCTACCTGCTTCCCGGCGTTTTGCTCCTTTGCGCCAAATGAAGTTAAAGTTATCGTCGTCATCATCTTAATCATCATCATCATAACCGTCATTTGCACCATCTACTGAGTTAAAATCCAACTTGTAGATCTTCTATCAATTATTCAGCTTATATACTCTTGTATTTTTTCCTCTTTCTATGTTTGTGTGAATGTGTGTTCATGTACGTGTAGGTGTGTTAGTGTTAAACTTGCTTTGGCTGCTTGAATTGCTGCTTCCTTGCGGAAATGATGGCGGTTTGGGGGTTGACTCTGGTTGTGCTACACCGCCGCCTCCCCGGACGATTCATCGCTGGACAACGATGATGGTACTGACGCAGGACTTCCTCCGCCGTTGAATGTTTTCTTTCGCACGTACTTCCGCTGCTTCAGCTTGGCGGCCGCACTCAGCAGGGAGCTCCGGTGCTTCGATTTGTGTTCCACCAGATCGTTTACTGCGGAGGAAAAATGTAAAACGAAAAAAAACACATTTTGACCCGACACACAGCCATCACCGCCAGGATCAGGAAGGCGCCGTTCATTGCGGGATGACCATCATGAGAGTAAAACACATTTTACATCGACAAGCAGGATATTGTTTGTCGAGGGGTTAGACAGAGAGAAAGAAAAAGAGAAAAGATGGAATGATAAAATAGACGTAATTAAAAGTGGCTGCTTTATCGTGTAATGCTCGTAAAAGTTGTAAAGATGGTGACGTAGAGAATTTGTTAGTTCTTGGAAATTAACAAGGACTGGTAGAGGATTACAAACATTGTACATTAGCTGGCACGAAGCTATCAGTACCGGGCATCAGCTTCACTGGCGTCGGATTTCCGATGCTAAGGTCGACATTCCTAGGTTATGGTGTCAGATCTATTTGGTTTTTTGAATGAAGATGTGTCGCTGGATATAAGTTTTAGGCCCCTTCGGAATGATCGTTGGGAAAATAAATATGTCCCTCAAGCTGAAACTACAAAAACAATTTTCGCCATGGAAATTTGTTCTGTTAACTGTTAATTAAGCTTTCAGGACAGTATTCACAAAAAAGGGGTACCTACATTTCTTCAGACTTGCATCAAACGCATTAAATTAACTGTTTGTAAGTGTTTAGTTTTTAGAGAAAAAAATAGTTGTTTTCCAAATGCAGCTATTTTGCTAGTAGAGTCATATTTTTTGAAAATATACAAAGTATAAAGCCTCCAAGACTACCTTTATACCGGGGGATCAATTTCTTGTGGGGAGTATTTCCAGGGCTGATAGGGGGCCATATTTGATAGAAAAACCTTTTCTACGCACATTCGCTAACGTTCATCTACTCGGAGCTATTTTACTTTAAAGTTTCTTGTACACACTTCCATAAAGTATCCATTTTCTACCAAATATAGCTTGCAAATGTCTAAATGAATGCAAAAAATAACAATTTGGAAGAAAAAATGTTCAAAAGTAGCACGGTTGTAAACAAATTTTGATGTTTTCTCACAAAAAAACCGTAGTTAACATTAAAGTTTCTTTAGCTCAAATTAAACGTTTGTTAAAATACATTTTATTGTTTTAAATCGTTTCTTATGTCTGTTGAAAGAAAAAGTGGGTTTTATTAGAAAAATATTTGTTTATTTTTTTAATTGTCATTTTTGATTTGGCTGAAATTTTGCACTGGTGTTCCTATGGGCTAAAAATGTCATTTTGTGCTATTGAGCAGATTCACACTAATTCGCAAATCGATCCCGATCGATCATTTCTGCTTTCGCTGTAACACAGTTGTTCTCTTTTGATAAAACGGTCATTCTACAATATCAGTTCTTTATGTAGACTCACGGCTGCAAATTTTCCAAATTGCCAACAAATAATAAATATCGCAAAAAGTACCTTTTCCAAAAATCTCATTTTTTACACATTTGAGACACATTCAAGTCAACGAAAATGAAGAATTTCAAAAAAATAAAAATAAAAAATAATTTTGCTATTAGAGTCAGATTGATTCGTTTGATTTATGATATGTTTTCAGCAAATTTGTAGATATTTTTGTCGTTCCAGAAATAATAAAATATAAATTGAATATCTACAAAAGTCTACTTTTTTAAGATCTAAAAAAATTCACAAAAGCTACACATTACTGTCTATACATTGATGCTTTTTGGAATATGGTAGAATGAAAAATAAAAAACTTATGATTAAAAAAAAACAAACCGTTTGAACGCTAAAAATATTTTTTATCAATAATAGACACTCGGTACGAGATATTAATCCAATGTTAAATTTATATCATCACAAAACCCGGGACATCAAGTTATTTTATTACCTTAACCTTTGCTGAGAACACGTTTTCAATAAAACAAACTGTTTTTATGAAATAAAATATTTTATTCTTCAGCCACATTTTTGTATAGCCTTTTTTGAAACAGCAGTCGTGAGTCTACATGAAGAACTGATATTATGGAATGACCTTTTTATCAAAAAGGAACAACTGTATAAAGCTTCAAAGTATTTGGAAATGACAAGCAAAAAAAATTATTCGGTTTATTTATTTTCCATGGAATTGAAAAGAAAAATTGAATACTAGTTATCTAAAAAAACTCGTGTTTTAAAAATCAAATTCTCCCAATATTCAATGTCCCGGATTTTGTGCCGACATAACTCAAATTTCGGGACTATTTCCCGCGCTGAGTGCCTATTAATGATAAAAAAACAATTTTAGCATCCAAACGGTTTGTACGGTCGGTATAGTGTTTTCGGTAAAGTTGTACATAAAATATTCACTTTAAAAAATTGACAAACAAAATTTGTTTTCTTTTTGGCCAATTCAATTTCTTTATTTTAAGCTCAGTAAACTATTTTTGGTTAGGTTATAATTTTCAGTTTTTGTAGAAAAAAAATTAAATTGAAAGGAAGGGAATTTTTTGAGATATAAAGGTTTTGACGTAGGACTACGTCTTTGTTTTCTATACTAGATTACACTTTGTGAAATTGAAAATGAAATTGGCAAATGTTGCGTCTGATTTCAAACGACTATAGTGAGCGAACGACTTAATGCATTTTAGTCATTTATATGTCGGTGGATAAATAAAATGTGTAAAAATATGTAACAATTTTTTGATATAATGTTCAACATTGTTGCTTTACTGCTTAATGGTGGAAAAAGGTGATAAGTTCCCAGGTCAAGCTTTCCCATATATTTCCCTCGTTATTGGCTTGCTTCCCGAGCACAGATAACAATAACATGGACGAAATAAATTCCACTGCCTACATATTTTGACTCAACAAAGTGTTTTGGTTCGTTCCTTTTTTTCCAAGCTGTGTGACCACGCCTTAATGGCAAAAATCTAAGCTGAACTCGATACAAAAGATTGCGTGTAGAAAATTCAGCTTCAGTCTAGTTTGTCACACAACAGCGAGTGGAGTATAGCTGTTAGAGGTACGCGGCATTGAGAAACGAGAGCTGCATACGAGTCAACTTCCAGGCACTGCGGAGCATGTTACCTTTATTTTGTATACGGCAGCAACAGTTACCATCTTACGCTGCAGGATATTTTGCTGGCACAGCTGCTGGAGAGTACAGCGCGGTGGTGGTGCGATCATCAGCGCTCTATAGCACACATTTCGAGCTGAAGAATATGGAATCGGTTCTTTTCAGAGCTAAAGATGCTTGAAAATGAGAGTTATGAGATTTTTTGCAACTACTACTAGTGTATAATTTTCATGTATTCATGCATCGTTAGTTTTACAATAACGACAATCAAATAAAAACGGTGGTGTTGCCTGAGAACAGTTTATCGCAGCATATAATGTATACATTTAGTCCTACGGCACCATTTCATACAACCTCTAGGGCTGTATACCTTGTATTTGTTTTATTTTTGTTTTTTGTTTGCGAAAAAAAATTTTTTTTTGTCTCACGGTAGGGTAATTGCTCCTATATTCATCTCAGCACCTATATTTATCTAACCACGCCCCTTTGATCAATTTATCGTCAAAAAATGAGATTTGTAAGAAAATGAGCTCTTTTAAATATTTCATTTTTAACTTCTTTACCTTTATTTTTCGTTAAATAAAAATTCTCAGTATGAATACTTTTTCAAAAAAAAAATATAATCTACCACTTTGCCGAAGACACACTAATCAAACAAGCCGTTTTAGCTAAAAAAAAATATTTGTAATCATCGATACCTTTTTTACATACCATTTTGCCATAGCGATTGTCTTGAATATCTTGACTAACGTCAAGTGGGCAGGGTCACGCAAACGGTATTATAGAAGAAAGTAAAAAAAGGTTGGGCTGCGCTGCACGTTGTTTTTAAGGGGTAATATCCACCAAAACCCCAAAAAACAAGGCTTTTTCCATGATTTTTTTTAAAGGACATTTGAGATGTAAGGTATGTAAATAATCTATCATTGGATCAAGCAACTCTTGGAGAATAGAAGAAAAATTATTGCTATTATTTTTTACAAAATGGCGGTAGTGCAGCGATTGCCGTGAACCCCTTTTTTCTAAAGTTCTTCCGCGGCGAGCAGTAGAAGTCGTGCCCAACCCCACCTATAACCAACACAAAATTTGTTTTATTATCTACATGAGTGTCGCTAGTGAAGTACACATGATGATATTTTTAGAATTTTTTTTTCGTAAAATGGCAACGATTTGGAAAAACAAATACTTTTTCGGCAAAAAAATCGACTTTAATTATTCATAACTTTTGTTGTTGTTAATCAATCGCTAAAATCGTGTGTACTTCACTAGATAATCTAATTAAGAAGCTACAGTTAAAATTTCAAGTCAATTTGATGTAAACTTTTTCAGTTCTACTGCTCGCCTATTTTGAAGACATGGTTTTAAGAAAAACGCATTTGAAGTTTCAAAATGCTTTAAATCTCAAGAATCGCAATAATCAAGCCCCTAATATTTTTTTATCCTCAGTCAGCTTTACCTGCACCGTAAAGTTGTCCTTCCTGGGCCTTATTTTCTTCTTCTTCCTTTTTTGTCTGACGTAAGGCTGCGCCTTGCCTCTTTCGCGATATCGGACATGCGATGCGGTGCTCAGCGACTTCGACGCGGTTGGCGTTCGATCCCACGCAAAACTCGTACATGTTCGATCCAACGGTAAACCCAAGAGTATCGTAAACGGCAAACAAACCCGACAAACCTTCGTTGAAGGTGATAACGACTACATCAGCCGCAATATCAACTATAGTCTTACCGCTAGAAATCGTTTTTGGAGCAATTAATGGTCATTAATTCAGAAAGAGCAATAAATACAGCGGAAAAATGTATAGAACAGAAGTCGAAATCCCTATCAACATCGCGATCAGGTTTAAATCAGAAGTTTTCAATTTTTTCGCCGAGGTACTAACGTACTCCGTATCGCCTTCGGACGCATAGCCGTTAGGCGAGTGTCGGTTACTAATTTTACCCCGATTTGTTCTGTTACTTCTTCTTTTACTCCCTTTGTGGCCACTGTACCTTGTCACTCAAATTTAAGAATATAACTCGCAATTAAAAAGTATAGAAAAACTCAAACAACACAATGAGAACGGCTGGTCGACTAAACAAAGGGAGATTGTGTGTAAACACGTGCTGTAGAGACGCTGTAACGGTTGAAACTTGTGACAGCGACCTCTATATTTCTAATTTGAAACACGATAGCGATCATAGGTATCTTATACTAATTTACAAAACCTCGAAATTAAAAAACGAGCATCGCCAAAATAAACGAAAAATGTGATTTTGGAACATAAAAGTAAAATTGTAAAAAATGAACTAAACGAATTATGAGCTTAAATCAGTACTTGGGCGATGTAGATTTTGATTCTAGGATAGTTTTAGCATGATTTAAGCCAATAAAAAATGACCAAAAACTGCACTATACAGCCAATTTTCAAGTGACCAAAGTTCACAGTTTCCCGATGAATAAAACTAGAAAAAGTTCATCGCAACCGAAGCAAAGACCAAACTACCGCAATACAAGACTTCCGACCGTTGAAAACCAACGTTTAAGACTAATACGACAGAACTAAAGTGAGTGACTATTTATGTTTTAAACTCTATTATTAACTTTTTACGTTAAATACAGTTTCCCTTGAAAAAGGCCACCAAAACGGCCGAAACGTCGGGCAATTTTGCTGAATTGTCGTGTTTTTCCTCCATAAAGACTGAGAAAGCCAAAAGACAGACCAACCTTTGCATTACCAGTACCAGTCGTTAACATAAAAATAAATTTCCACTATGGCTAGACAACAAAATGGCTTCTTCACATTTATTGGCCAAAATAATAATTTACAACTTTTCCGAAAACGTTCCAACGATCAAACAAACTACTGTTTTTAAAGCTCAAGACCATGATCGAAATTATTTTGACCCAAAAAAAATTAAAAACCGTAGAATTTGCAATTTTGTGACAAATTCACCTAAAAGTTAGAAACGTATTCTACTTTTCTCTTTTTTGCGTATAAAAATCCACTTTGTTTGGCAATGTTAACTGCTGAGGCACATTTCATAAGAAACATCTTTGTCGAAGACAACATACTTCTACATGCTTATAGAAATAGACTTTTGTAGAGTTTTCTATTCTGACCCCTGAATATTTTTTTTTTTTTTCAATATACCTTTTTAAAGTGATTTTCTAGACCTTTTCGATGTTCTACAAAGTTGTTTGGGATTATTTGATTAAGCAGTAAAAGTGAATTTTTCTATGCAAAAATGAGAAAAGTAAAATTCGTTTCTTGTAGGTGTAGGTCACAAACTTTTATGAAATGCGAATAATCAATGGAATAACTTTGCTGAAAACACTATGGCTCTAAATTTTTTTTTTGGGCCAAAATAATTTCGGCCACGTTTTGAAAAAGGTGTGTAGTATATGCCTAATTGCTAGCATCGGCCTGTTGATTGCGTAAAAAGTAAAGGCAACAATAGCTGATACTGCAAATCAGCGTTGAAACTCGTAAAAATTTGAATTGGGAACATAACAAAGCTGATTAATCGATATCTGAGCACATGTTCTTGAATGCAAGGGAGAGCGAGCAACAAATGCTTATATCTGCATTGAATGACGTTCTACTTTTACTTTAATAAGAAACGGTTTTGTTTGCGGAAATTTGTGTTTTTTTGAATAAATATAACAGATAAAAAAACTTTCTTCGGTGAAATTGTTTGTTTTGTTATAGCAAACAACATTGTTGAATATTGAAATGAATATCGAAAAATTGTTGAAAAAAAGATTATGGGGTTATTCTTGAAAAAACGCAAAAGTCTATTGAAATAAGCATATAGAAGTATGGTATCTTCAGCAAAGTTGTTTCTCATGAAATGTGCCAGAACTTTGCCGATCAAAGGGGATTGCAAAAAGCAAAAATGAGAAAAGTAACATTAGTTTCTTACTTTTAGGTGGATTTATCACAACAATGTATCGTCTATAAAATGACAAATAATTATTGAAACAATTTTGCTGAAAACACTATGGGCTCTACATTCTAGTGTGCTGGGTCAAAATAATTTCGATCGCGTTTTTGAAGCTTTGGATACAATGTTCTTCTGGCTCGTAAATTGTTTGTAATCATCAATACCGTGGAATGGGGTGAAATTAATCACCTGAAAATTCGTGATAAAAAATACTAATCAAAAGATATTGCTCTTACAACACTAGGCAATGTTAACGTGTTTCTAAACGCAACTTTTGCATGATTAACATACCTGTCAAAGTTAACCCTTGCATGCCCGGTGCAATTTTTCATATTTTCGAAAAATTCTTCTAACTCAGTGAAAACTCAATCAAATTTGATCAAACAAGTTTCCAAATAACAAAAAAAAGTATTGAATTTACTTAAAGTAATCTTAATGGAGGGTTAATTACGTTAAATTCGGAGAAGTAAGTACAGTTTGATGAAAGCTCAAAAAATGTAATTTTCAACAATGATCATTCCATACCATTAAAGAAATACTGATGAATTCGCAGGAAACCACAAAGATATTAATTTCAGAGCTAATTTTTTAGCTTTTGCAACAAACCGAATTTAAATCGGTCTAACGACGATCAAATAAGAGCAAATTTAGCAACAAGCAGCTCGTGAACCAAAATAAACAAATTTTAACCTGAAATATCGTTATTTTTGTTTCCAAACTAGCTGTAAATGATATTTTTCAGTACAGAAATCATCATTTATCTTTAGCATATCGAAAAAAATGCACATTGCCAAAAGAATGTATGGATTTCAATGGTGATCAATTTTACCCCAATTTACCTCATAGTACCTTGTAGAATTATCGAATTTATTTCATTAAGTAGACGATAGAAAATTCACCAATAGCCATAGAGGTTTACTGGTGCACATACCAGTATTTGTTTTAAAATTACACTATTTCGGGAAAAATGCACATGAAGCTAGTTAATTGGAAATTGTTATAAAAATTGATTAATTTCACCCCGTTCCATGGTACTTTTTTTGCATAAGCCCGTTTCGAAAAATAGTCAATACACAGAAGTACACTGCAGAGCGCGTTGCAGAGATGATACAACAGAGACAACTTGAGTTTTCTGGTAGGAGAATGTGATGTGGAGTGATGACGCCTGAATTTATTTATTCTGGTTTCGAGATGCAAAGTAAATCCAACCAAAAACGCAATTTACTCTTCTACCCAGATGCTCTCCTCATTTGATTTCTGCTTAAGAGACTCACAGTAAAAGCACTGCAGTGAGCTCTGTTGTGTAGTTATTGCGCGTAATGTTTTTTTGTGTGAGGAAACTCACCTAAGTTCATTATCTCTCAAGAGAGATATTTCAAATTTCACGACAGTGTTCGCAGTTGTTTACGCAGTGAAAGATATTCTCCAACACGCTAGTGATTCTCTGAGACATGACAAGCTTGGTTTTAAGTTCAAACGGCCAACATTTTTTAGAGAATATTGCGTAGTTTTTTTAGAAAAAAAAATCACATTCAAGAGGTTTTTTTTTGAGAAACATATTTAATAAATAACAATACTTCTGAAGTTCTTTTTTTAAGTTTTCAAGAAGCGTATTTTTATGGAAAGACAAAATTACTGTCTATAACTTCGCCTCAGATATCATACCAAGGAAACAAACCATTCCGGCTTTAACCATTTTTTCTTTTATTTTTAGAAAATGTTACCATTTTACTATGACCAGACAACCAACAATATTCATTTTCATGAAAAGAATTTTTTTTTTTGAATGAGCTTTTTTAGATGATTAATTTTGAATTTTCTTTTGGAAGATTTTTTAGGAAAAAATTGCCGAGTATATTATTTCTGTATAATTTGATTTCAGTTCTGATTTAATCAATTAGAATTAGATAAATAGATTCACCCTTTCGAGTCTTGTTTATATCAGTTATGTTCAACTAAGTTTTTTTCCAAAACGACATCCAACTAGAATTCACTTTTTTACTTTACTTTTGGTTTAAATGAATTTTATATATTTCTTTTATTTCAACCACATCTGCTTAATTTTCGTAAAAATCCCCTATAGTCATTTGAACTCAGCATCAATTCTGTTACAGTGCTGTTCCGATTTCATCAACATTCGTTTTTATCTCTACTCGCCAAGTTCACGCTCGATTTTCTCACGGTTCCTATTCCGATTTCATCACATTTCTCCGAAAGAATGGTTAATCAAGCATATTGTAGTTTCAGTTGTATAAAGTGAATTGAAAATATAATTCTCATATGTACCTTGCGTCTTTATAGCATGTGTATAGTTATATGAACTCAATTTAATTGCTCATTTTCATGGATATGGCAATAAAGTGCCATATATATTATAATTTGTTGTGTAATAATTTCGTGAGAAATGAATCGTAAAAAACGCATTTCATTGAGTTTGGAGCAGAAATTGCATAATATTCGAGTTGTTGAGATAGAAGAGCTATTGAAAGCTAAAATTGCCCGACAGGTGTTCATTGAACGTCGAATTAAAGTAATAATAAGCATTAGTCTCATAGTCATTAGTAAAGAATGGCAGAATACAAACAAATTGACATTACATGTATGATTACCTTGAGCAAGTTCGCTATTAAAAGAAAACATTTTTCTTTTATTTAGTCGTTTGTATTTTTAACATTTTTTCCATTAAACTATGAGAATATATTATTTTACTCAAAATGTCATAAATTGAATTATATCCAACCATGAAATAATTTTTACTATTTCACCAAACTAACGTTGAAATTTTTTTTTGACCGAGGTAAAATCGAAACAGCATTGTATACTTTTACTTCCCCCCAAATAATTTAGTAGATTCACAGCTTGCTAAAATGCTATTGGTAGATTTTGGCTGAACTAGAGCCTTATAAACTGTTATCCTACAAAAAAAACTACGTGCTTGTAACGTAATGTCTTTCATATTACATAGCATCACTTCTAAACTTCCGCGTTTTTCTACATGAAAAACAAAACAAACCAAAAAATGCACAGTAAAATTGTAGTATTTACAATACTCTAACTGAATGAGCAGTATTTATACAAAATTGTTTTGTTTTTCCAGCAAATATAATAATTTACCGTTATGAGCTAATCCACGTTTTCTCCTATTTCAGGTAAGTTCAGCAGTGGACTTGTTAGTAAGTACTAAAAACAATAATTAACAACTATGTACAATGTCGAGTGTGCATGTATAGAAAATTTGAGTTTATGTGTATATGTAGCTGATATTTCCAAGAACTAGACAACTTCATTAGTTAAACGCACCGTACCCATCCCATCCCCCGTACCTGATTCCGGTGAAACATCTACGGTAGAACCGGTGCTGATGCCACTGGGCCGCACGATCCCACTGGCGAAGGCGTCCGCCCGCTGTTGATTCAACGGAGTCGGTCGGATACTGAAGCGTGTAGACAGCGACGACGGTGCTGGTGGCGCTGGAGACGGCGACGAGAAGGTCTGCCGGTTGATGATTACGGTCCAGGGTTGTGGTGTCACCACGTAGACCTTCTCCTTCGTGTGGGGGGATATGGCGATTTTCACATTGCGCCAGTAGTCCCGGCCTTTGGTGCGATCCCGCAGCGATGGTAGCATCGTAGAAGTGAGGAACTCCCACGGAATCGCTTTGGTGACACGGTGCAGCGGGATGGTACTGGACTTTCGGATGTAGTCATCGCTGGAGAACTGCTGCTCGGTCCAGGTGTCGATGCGTCGCTGAAGCAGCAGCGGATCGATGTCCGATTCGCTGCGTTCGTAGATCGGGAACGGTGTCGTTTCCGGTTGTGTCGACGTCGTCGTGGGTACCGTTGTTCGTCGGTAGACGATCGGAGGCAGTGGTCGAGTTATGTACTCGGGTTCATCGTAAGAATTTTGTGGTTTCGTGACGATTTTTGTCGTCCGTAGAAGTTGAGCGATCGTTGTTCGCGGTGCATGGGCTTGGCTTGTCGGGTACGGTCGAATTCGGCTGGTGTTGACATAGTGGGGCGTAAATTTCGATGGGTGTGCCATGGTGATGGTCGGTCGGAAAGTTCGCGTTGGAGGTGGGGTCGTGCTGTGGTCCACTTTATGGTCCACGTCGTGCTCCACCACCATTCCGGTGAGATTGAACACCGGTGGCATTGGTGTCATTTTGGGTATTCGTAGTGTGAATGGTTTTGAGTCCTTGGAAACTTTTACCGGTTCGACCTTTTTCGTTTTTAAAGGTTTTTCCGGTACGCTTGTGGGAGGTCGAGAAAATGGTTTCGTAGTCTCTTTTCGGAGGATGTCTTTGATGTTGGAAGTGGATTGGAAGTACTTCATGAATTCTCGGGTTACGAAACGTGATTTTGGGGGCAAAGTGGTTGTGACTGTGGAGCTTACGGTCACAAGGTTGGATTCCTCCGGGAAGCTATCGGTCAGGCGCTTGGGTTCTTTGGACTTAAATGGCTCTGGTTTTTTGTAGGTACTGTACGGGATGATGATTTGGATTTGTTTTGGTTTCTTGGTGGAGGTTATGTTTTTGTAGCCTCCAATGGCGGCTGTCAACGATGTGGATCGTGGTGAACTGACAGGTGGAACGGTGGTAATAGTGATTGGCACTGGTGTCGTATATTCCGTGAAAGAAGTATCAGTCGTGTAACGTTGGAATCTAGTCGGTGCTTGGGTGCCAACTTTGAATGTTGTCAGTACAGAAACCGGTTTGGTTGGAGGCGCTCGGGTTGAAAACGTTATGGGAAGCGTTTGTTTCGGCGGGGAATCGTCATCTTCGTTGAGCAGATTGTTGAAATGACTGATTTGTGGATGAGCGTCTAAGTGGCTCGAATGAGCGTCGGTAGTTTGCTGTCTTGCGGATTGAGTCGGTGGTGAAGTCGTCTGAAGGTTGGCAGAGTAAATTATTTGAAGTCCATTTCCCAGCTCATCTGACCCGGATGGTGGATTCAGAGGGGAGGGAAACGTGGTCGGTTTTTCGGTAGTTGTTGTCCGAGAGGAATAGTAGCGAGTCTTCGGTACTGCGCTGGTCACTTCGACCGGATAGGTAACCGTAACTCCTGTGATTAGGGAGTCTTCCTCTGATTCATAGTCTTCATCTTCGTCCACCAGATCGTTGGTTCCGTTTGAGTAATCAACATTTCGGAGTAGCTCCGATGCAGCTGGCTTGGAGTCCTCGCTGGTGTAGGCCACGGTGGTGTAAACTGCAGAAGACGATGATGCGACCTGTTCGACATCGAAGATTGAGTTTCTGTTTCTATTGCCCGATACATCCGACTGTTGGTTGTACCGGGTATAGCTATCGGACATGGATTTTTGGGATTGTGGATATCCGTAGCCCAGTTCGAGGATCGTATCACGTGGTCGGTACGGTCGATAGAATTTGTACGGGTCGGTGTGGAAGGAAGTCGCTGTGTAGAGCGGTGGAACCGGGGATGCACTTAGGTTGGGAAGTGTTATCGGGGCGTGCGGTTTGTCTTCATTCTGGATCGGTAGGATTTTGGCTGGTGGGTTGTAGTCCTTGTTGGTGAAATATGAGGCCGATACTTGGCGGAAGGTGATCGGAGCCGCCGATGGCGGTGGGTTGGGTTTGCGGGTTACAAAGTGTGCTACGGCGGGTGCAGCAGATTGGACGAAGGGATCAGCCGATGGTTGTTGTGTTGGTATCGGCGGATGGGGAGTTGTACTGACCTTAAGCTGCTGGAGTTGTTGTTGTAGCTGCTGCTGCTGGAATTGAATCTGTTGCAATTGGAGGGTTTGTAGCTGCTGTTGTTGTTGTTGAAGTTGCAGCTGAATTAGTTGTTGTGCTTGGGGAGGTGCTGTTACGATTGGCGGTGGGTCTTGGCTACCATTTGCTCCTGCTGGAGGATAAGAAGCTACCGAATGGACTTGACCTTTCGGTCGTACTTCTAGTTTGATGGGCCTCGGAGGAAGTATCGTATTCTGAGGGATGGAAATTGGAGGCACTTGGGTACCCGGAAAGTGCCCTGGGGGAGCAGCCATCGGAACCCACGACAACTTGTTGCAAGGATGGTAATCGAATTCATGATCTACTCCGGGTGGAGCAGGAGCTACTTCTGGGAAGGGGGTTGTTGGCTCAGGGTCTCTATAAGGCTTAACCTGTGAAACCGGTTGCGATGGCTTCAGTATTCTTGGATCCTGCTGTGCTCCAATAATTTTCTGTTGCTGCTGATGCTGCTGCTGCTGCTGAAGCGTAGAAGGTAGATGTGAAAATTGCTGCGGCTGTGGTTGATACTGATTCGCAGGTGCTTGGGCAGCAACGTTGTTGTTAAAGTTACCATTAATAACATTGCTCGCCTGATAGGAATTTGCAACGGCATGATAGCTAGTGCCACTTCCCTGGATGTTTACATTTGAATTTTGCATAGGCAGAAAGCCACCAGTGGGTTGAGGATTCACGAAATTTGGAGGCCCATAGCTAGTACTCAATAACGGTGATCTGTTTCCGCTTTGCAGTTGATCATTAAGTGCCTGAGGAGCTTGGTTGTATGGTTGATTCGGAAAAACTACTTGTTGCTGCTGCTGCTGTTGTGGTTGCTGTGGCTGCAGGGGTAATGGAGCAGCTGGTACAGGAAGCGGAGGTGGAGGTGCATTAGAAGGGCTTGGTTGTCTCGGAGGTGGTGGTGGTGGTTGCCTTCTATCTTCATCATCCCCAAAAAAGTTAAACCAACTGGAAATGCGTTCTAGAAATGATGGCGCAGCTGTCGTTGTCGGAGATCGATATCGATAAGGCCTCTGAGTTGGTTGTTGGAATTGCTGCGGTTGTTGTTGTTGATATTGCTGTTGTTGCTGCAGCTGCTGCTGTGAAGCTTGCTGTGGTTGTTGCAGTTGCGGCTGTTGACCATTATTATAATTGTTGTAGTTCAAATTATTATTGATATAATTCGCCTGCGATTGCAGTTGCGTTTGTTGCTGTTGTTGCTGCAGCTGCTGTTGATATTGCGGTTCCGCTCTAGTCAAGCGCGTTGGGTTCAGTATCATCAACAGCAGGAATATTCGCCAGGCATCCTGAAAAAGAAAAACAAACAAAACAAATTATTTTAATGACTTGATTTGGGCTTCCACAGCACTAGCGCAGACATGACTTCAAACAACCTTAATTAGCTTAAATTGATACGAGAGCCGCAACACGTGCTGTTATGCAGCGATAGAAATGACGAAGAAAGAGTGTGGCACGATAATGGGGGTTGGAGAGCCTACCTTCAGCTCTGGATTGAATCACAAATGCGGTGAGAATCGAAAAAAGGCTTTCAATTTAATTGCTGTAATGAGCAATAAACTTCCTGAATCAATGGATAATTCGTTCATTTGGCGGCGGTAGTTTTTTCGGTCAATTATGCAACTAAAAGAATTGAGGTGAGGTTGTAAGAGAATTCCGGCTAATTTTTTCGGCTATGCGATATTCGGTTACAGCATTCGATATCATTGAATAATCGGAAGTGGATCACTGGGAAGTAGAGTTAACCAAAACAGCGATTGATTTTGAACGTGAATAACCGACGTGATGCTTCTGTTTTGAGTTTTAAATTGATTTCGTTTTTCTCTTTGTTAAGTCATGATTTCATCGAAACATACCGTTAAATTTAAAACTCTTGTATGATTGCCTGAACTTTGTAAAAAACAGTAGCCGATGGCCATTAATTGGACCGCAACATTATTAGGAATCAATTCCTTAATTAACTTGCTCGGTTTGGAAGTTTCAAAAACCATTCCATAACAGACTAAACCTTTTCAAAGCTCGGATAATTGCACGGTAAGCCGACTTCATGTACAAGTTTACGTAATAAAACTATTAATCAAACTCACTCTTACCCAATTCCTGAGAAAATCGCAGTTTTCCGATAACAATCGCCACCAATTCCATTACGTAAAGCTCCCCAATGTCAGCCACTTTCGCTCTTCTTAAGAACCAAGTTTTCTCTCTTTCGGGCTGTTGAACGCTTCAACAACAGCGACGACGCGCGCTCCAGCGATAAATATTCGTAGTTTGCCTTCCTTCTTCCCTCCTCTCCTAAACATCATTAAGTGTTGCGTTTTTATCGCGTATGATCTTTAATGTCACTCTCACTCTGTCTCCGCCAGACAGCTAGCCTATCCGCACCCGGATCGTTTTGAATGAATAATAATCACGGCCCCGGCGGTGCCAAAACGAAACGTTGTTGAAAACAACAATCAACTGCGGCGCGTAAACCTCAGCAAAACACAAAAAGAAAGATTCCCGGCCGGTCCCAAGCCACGACCGGTAGTTATGATTCATGCTGGGCATGCTTGAATTGGCCGTTAAAGCTGTTCGGTAAATATTTTAGTCACTACTCGAAGCGAGATCGAGAGGGATGGTGACGATGACACCAGAGGAATCCAATTTTCATTTGCGTACGGCTTTGTAATGTTGTAATAACCACTTCGAATGATTGTTCGATTAATCAAATGAATAGACGAAATAAACCTTTGATTATTAAGCACTGAAATGTTGCTTTGGAGTTTTTTAACAATCCTGCAATTTAATTTTATATAATCAAACGAAGGTAAATTCTCTTGATATTTCCTTTAAAATGTACCCACTTCTTCGAGTCATTCAAATCGCTGGTTGGAAGGAACCGCAAGGGTCCCATTGCACTCATTTTCTATCATTTTAACCATTCTTAACACACCAAGTTCTAAGTAAGTGCTCGGCAGGGTACCCGGGTACCCACCAGAATAAAATGCTTCTTACTTCTTCAATTCTTGACCGATTTTCTATCTTGACCCGTCAAAAGATTGGAAAATATGTCTATTTTCAGTATAATAAGAGCCCTAGCTCTTCAACTGGTCTCGAGGTACGATGCTGGCCTAACAAGCCAGTCGTCGTAGGTTCGAGTCTTGTCTCGGGAGAGACTGTTAGTGTCAGTAGGATCGTAGCGCTAGCCCCGCAATTGTCCTGTACACTTAACGGTTGGCTGCGAAGTCTGTGTATAGTAAACGGAAGGTCAAGTTCCGAATCGGAATGTAGCACCAAGGCTTTGCTTTGCTTTGCTTTTAAGAGCCCTTGGTTCCCACATGGTTCCCGTAAATCCGGATCTTCGGGACCATTATCACGATGAGGAATCTGCTCCGGAATGGCCATTTCGAAAAACTTATCAGATGGACTCAAAATGAATGAAAATCAACTCCTGGAATGATTTCATGAATTTTGATACCAATATTGTTTGATATTATTGAAAATTGCACTAATTTGTCTCACCGGAACAAGCTTCCGAAGATCCACAGGAACCAGATGCCGTCTCATGTCCAGAGGTGAGATCGAAAATATGTCGAAAAATGAAAAAGCAAGAAGCAGTTCATTTTGTGGGTACCCGGGTACCTTGCAGAGCCGTAGCTACTCCGTTTTGCGTGAGGGGACAGAAATTTTTTTTTAAGTAAACGTTTTTTTGGGAGAGCAAGCAGGTTAAAACCGTTATGTGCTCGACAAAAAAGTACCTTTACGCGTCACACGGAGCACCCAAATTAAAATTCTTATCAGTTTTTCAGTTTTCCTCCTATTTCGATAGTTTTAGCACCAAAAGATTAAGAAGCTCATCTATTTTCAAATAAGCATTAGTGGTGTCCCGCAAGAATTTTCTTATTCAAATTACAGAATTACAACGTTAGAGACCTATCTTCGAGGGTCGCATCATTCGAAATCGACGATAATGAGAGGTTCCATTCGCGAAGAAATATTGAGAGAATGGACCGATTAAACCGTCTGCCTAAGCTCTAAATTTTACGATTCGCATTGTTTGATCAATGTTGTTGTCCGGTTTGATTTCGGACCTAACTGGAACATAGTTGTGCGGGCCAGGTAACGGACTGGGTTATGCTTCCGAGGTATGGAAAAGTCCTGCCAAAATAATTGAACTGAACATAAACATGAATCACAAGAAGCACACTGAGGGAGTTTGGATACTGGCTGAAGGTTTAATATTTGAAATAACTTGTCTTGTGTGTCATTTTTTTGCCCACGATGTTCAATCCAAGAAATCAAAAAGTGAGAAATTAAAACTTATGGAAAAACTGGTCAAATTTTGCAGCAAAACTTGTTTTGCATTGTTCTTATATTATCAAACATATAAAACTATGATTGGTTCTTTCATTAAAATGGCATATTTAAAAAAAACTGACATTTTCACTCCCAGACCCTGGACCGGACATCCGAAACGAAGTATGCGGATCGTCAGTTTCAATTTCGCCGCGAATCAGGCGGGCTCATCAAAAGATTGAGTAATTCAACTTTTTTGAGCTCGACCCCAGCGGTTAATGAAATGGGTTTTAAAACCAACAGAGAAGTTGAGACGTCAATCCATTTTTTTGAACTCTGGAGAGTTATAATGGTCAAATGCTTTACTGAAGTTAGTGTAAAGGGTTTCTACGTGCCTACCATTATTCATTACGTTGAGAATAAATGTAACAAATTCTAGAAGATTCGAGGTTGTTAAGCGACCTTCAAAAAGCCAGCTAGTGGTATGGTTCTTAACCTGCTGCAAAATTTTGTCATTTACAAGCTATTCAGAAAGTGTTAAAACGCGAGAGATAATGGCAACTCTATGAATTTCGATCACTTTAAATGAAAGACTTATCATTCTTAGAGATCATACACATTTTACGCGGACAGTTTTTTGACTATTTTGATCCCCTACACTTCCGTGGCCAACCTTCCATATAAATTCTGAAAAAAGGGACCAAAGGGCAAAGATATTCTACAAACCTAAGCTGTCCACGTGGAATGTGGATTTAAATTCTAGAAAAAATGCTTAACTCTCTAGTGAGTAATAGTAATTTTCAGACGGACTTCGTAAGAATCACTATGAATTTTTATAAACATTTTTTAAGTATTGATTGAAGCTCTTTAGAGGTTCAACTTATGACCGTCTGAAGGCGGCACTGGGTACTAGAGGGTTAAGATTCAACGTTTATCAAAACTGCTAACTGAAGTAATTATATGAAATAATTGTTTTGTTTTGTGTAAAAATTGATTATAAATTTTCAAGATCTTGAACAAACAGTGGCTTGGTTTAAACGAGAATTGCTTCACAATTGATTTTCCCTGTTTTCCAAAGCATAATGGTTGTATAGTAAAAAAATTTTTCTCGGGATACTCGAGTCTCGGGAAAATTTTACCGAAATCCCGGGATCCCGAAACATATATTCTACAGTGAAAACTATTGGAAAAGTGGTTTAAAATTTCAGACTCATGTTCAATGTTGAGTAAGAGTGTATAACTGTTTTCTTATAACTGATTATTATTTACCTCTCTAATTTTTTGGTCGTAATTTTGTATAAAAAGAAACTGGTGTGAATCGTCGAATATACGAATATACTCCTTAAGGTGTTAAGCGAATGTATGAGAAAAAAATAACCTTCGAATTTTGTTTAGAGGTAATAAAGCTTAACAGTTTCGTCTTCTCGAAAAGATGGACGCCATGCAAAATTTGAGCCCATTCGGGTTTTGAAAAATGAAGCCTCAAAGCGATCAGAGTGCAATATTTTATTTGGTGCCGAATGTCTCTGAAATGTAAAAAATATCGAGATGTTGTGTCATCTCAAAAAAAAATTTTCAAACAACTCGTCTCTCTAAACCTAAGAAAATTTTCAATCTTTATTTCGAAATAATACCAGATCTTGATGTTTAATGCATTCCTAAGGCATTTGGCATTCATAATTTCATGAACGATTTTATTTTTTTTGCCTTTCTCCAATTTTTAAATTTTTTCACGGGGACCTCTTTCGAGAAGACGAAATTTTTGAGTCCTGAACCAAATTCAGATAGTCGAGTTTCATTGGTAACCTAATGTTTCTGTTCGTGTATGACTAAACATCATCGTTACCGCTTGCTGCATTGTTATCAGTTTGTTCTCGAAAACTGATAAATCGCTTCAATTGTTCAATGCTTTTTTCCTATAAGACAAAAATTAAATTCGTTTTTGTTTTCACTTTTCTTTAAAATTTTTCGTACATTCCGGGATCTTGAGATTTCTCGGGAAATAAAAATTTGATTTCTTGATTCCCGAGAAACCGAAAACCGTTGGAAAATAGACGCTCTAAATGGATAGTTTGAAAATGATTTTTTTTTTTAAATTTTGTTAGATTTTTTGAACTCTTCACCCAACCCAATTTTTTGGCTTCCATTCTATTTGACGTAGATGAATTTTTCAAGCAAAACATCTCGTATTCAGGTACCATCACACAAGAAAATGATTAAAGTTAAAATAGAACTAAACTTTTATGCTTCGAGTAGCTTTTTACAATGAAAAGAGGTAGAATTAAAAATATATTAAATACCTGACCCGGAAAACTTCGTCCCGCCGATCTTTTCTCTTAATTCAATTAATTTAAAAATTATAAGTTGCGGTTTATTTACAGTCTGTAAAAGCATGACGAATCGCAAATTGGATGTGTTCCAACTCAAAAGACAAAGTGCAATCAAATAGCTCAAATAATCACAAAACCCTGGCAATTGAATTATTAATCCAAAGAGGAAATGCCACCTTTAGAGACTATTTAAAAAAGAGATTTCTGGTTATTTCTCTATTTGAAAATCCAACGAATTTTGTTGTTTATAAATATAAATCGTATGATCAGAAAGGGTTGTGTATGAAGCCATGGCCGCAAGGTTGACGAAGAACTACATGAGACTGTTTGTTAAATTAAACGAATTGTTGCATTCGAGAGTAATCTCAAACAATTGGTTCGAAACAAACTTCTCCTTTTCAATATATCTTCGAAATCTAGACCTAATTATTATGTTAGACTATTTTGTATGAATATTTTTATGTTAATACATCATCTTCAATGTTTCAAAAATTAGTTTTAAAAACGGTAATTTTTGAGATATTTATTGTGACAATTTGGTAAATTTGGCACAGAAAAAAAATTTTTACAGTGTATATATTTTTTCCAGAAACGCAATTTTATTACCTACAACTTTGCTGAAGACTTCATTTCAATCAAACAAGTCGTTTTATCTGATATAGAAATTTTTATCTATCAGTCACCATATTGAATCGCCCCTCTTGAAGCAGCAGTCGCTAGTCTACATGAAGAACTGATATCAAAAATGACCTCTTTATCAAAAAGGAACAACTGTGAAAAGTTTCAGCAAAATCGGAAGTGACATGCCAATATTTTTTTAACCTATTTTCCATGGAATGCCTCAGTGTTTTCCGAAAACGCTGGTTGAAATATGTCTTTCCTTTGTGTGGGACCACCTCCACCTCTTAAGTCGGAAGGGGTGTCAAACCATCATTGCTACATTTCTTGCACTCTATAGTGCTCACATCTCCATCTTATTTGTTACCATTTGCTTGAGTAGTTCTCGAGTTATGTAGAAATTTGGGTTTCATTTGTATGAAATGGAAGCCTTTCAGAGAAGGGAGGGACGTTTAACCCCCAAAGAAATATTTCTTGCTCCCAAAAACCCCCACATTCTGCAGAAGGAAGGGATATCAATCTACCATAGAAATATTCCTCGCTCCCGTAAACCTCCACATGTCTAATTTGGTTCCATTAGCTTGATTAAATCCCGAGCTATACAAATATTTGTGTTTTGTTTGTATGAGAGCCTTCCCTTCTAGAGCAGGGAGGGGTGTCAAATTGACATAGGAATATTTATTGTTTCCTAAAACATTCATTTACCAAATTTGGCTCCATTTGCTTGATTAGTTCTCGAGTTATGCAGAAATTCGTGTTTCTTTTGTATGGGATATTCCCGAAGAGGGAGAAATATCCCTCAGGATTTCACCTGCGTCACAATGTTACGCCAACGCGCTCGGTCCATGGCAGCTTGTTTCTTGAGCATCCTACATTTCCGAGATCTTGCTCCACTCTACCTCTTGTACTGGCCGGATTCGAGACGAACACCATTTTTGCGGGATTGTTGTCCGGCATTCTTTCAACAAGTCCGCCCTTTGTACCCTTTTAACTTTAGTATTTTTCTGGATACTAGGTTAGCCGTGAAGTTGCGCCAGATTACCTGCTCCGCCGAAGATGTTCCAAAGCACACGTCGTTCGAAAGCGATCTCGTGCCCGTAAAGGATTACCAGTATTATAAGCATCTTGTACATGGTGCATGCACTTGACACGGGTTCGCAGCAGTGCTGGGATTATCCAGATATCCGACCTCGGATATCCGACAAATATCCAAAATCCGGATCAATCGGATATCCGGATGTTATCCGATTTCGGATATCCGGATCTTCGGATAGTCGGATATCCGGCTTGTATATCAGAACATAGTTCAATGAAACTTATTAACATAAATGAAAAACAGAAAAAAAAATTAAAAAAACAGAAAAAAAAATCGGATATCCGGATAGTAAATATCCGGGTATCCGACTTGTCCATTATTCGTATCCGAATATCCGGATATCCGGATAGTCTTCGTTTACCTATCTGTGATCCGAGCTTCGGATAACCGAATCACGAATAAATCCAATTAAAAGTCCTAGCACTAGTTCGAAGTTTGCCAGACCTCAACATCTTATAAAGTACGTAGTAAGCACGACTTCCAGCTACGATACGTCTGCAGATTTCTCTGCTGCGGTTGTTGTACTGCCGTTCCAAGCATAATTGTCCCAGAGTGCATTAGGTTTGTGTAGAACATGGGACTACCAACATTAATTGAACGGCAGTGTATGACGTTACCAATGATCCGAGGTACACAAATTCGTCAATCACCTCGAACTCATCTCCGTTGATCACTACCCTACTGCCTATGCGAGCCCAATCGCGCTTTGTTTCCCCTGCTAGCAGATACTTGGTCTTCGACGTATACACCATCAATCCAACCTTTTCTGCTCCGCATTTCAGCTTGATGTACCGTTCAGGATCCGCCTAGAACGGCCTTCCGACAAGGTCCACGTCGTCAGCGAAGCAAATGAACTGGATTGAAGATCGTTCCATAACACTTTCACTGTTGAACAGGAGGCAGGAAAGACCGTCGTCTTGTCGAAGTCCTTTGCGTGTTTCAAACGGGCTTGATACCACACCCGAAATTTTCTCAAGGCTCTGTTCACCATTCATCGTGGCATTAACCAGTCTTGTTAGTTTCGCAGAAAAACTCTTTTCGTCCAAAACTTTCCGTATCGACCGTTTGATAGGGTCGTGAGCGGCCTTAAAATCGATGAGTAGGTGGTGCGTGGGGACTTGGTATTCTGGACACTGTTGCGGGTTCTACCGCAGCGTAAAGATTTGGTACGCCCATTCGCGAAACCGGTTTGATAACTTCCCTTAAACCTTTTTGCTAGCGGCGAGAGACGGCGGAAGATGATGTAGGAGAGCACCTCGTAGGCTGCGTTGGGAATCGTGATCGCTCGGTAGTTCTCTCATACCACCTTGTCGCTCTTCTTGATTATTGGGCTTATCCCATCTGTATCCTAATCCTGACTATCAGCTGATGCAGACAGGTAGCCAACCTATCCGGGCCCAGCTTGATAAGCTCCGCAGCGATGCCATCCTTTCCATTTGTTGTTCTTGAGCTGCTTGATAGCATCCTTAACTTCACTTATCGTGGGGGCGGTATGCCTCCTTCATCTACTGTGCTGGAGAAATCGTTTCTCCTACCGTTTTGGTCCTCTGCCTCTACGCCATTCAGGTGTTTACATTTCAGCTTGCAGTACAAAGCCTGCTCGGGATGCGTTTAGTTTCTTGTAGAATCTTCTCGTCGCAATGGCCGTTACGTTGATTGCGCCACGATATGTTCGGACGTCGATTATATCCGTAAAGTGTCTTTCAAAATGCGCCAAAACCGAAGCAGGTTCTTATGTAGCCCAAAGAAACATAATATTCTATCGACCGTATCAGAGCAATCATTAACGAATTACATGCACACATGCAGCTCAGTTCTGTTTGGTCAACAAGGCAACAGTTCGCATAATCAAATTACAATTTTCGCAGTTAATTTTCCAATCCTACTCAAAAACGTAGTTATTCATCAAAATTCAGGTACCGCAAACACTTGAAAAACTCACCTCAGTGCTCTTCATTAATCAAGCGAAACTTGCACCCCACTGATTATCTGTTCCAAAACTATACATCACTCAAAGTATTGCAAATTCGGATAATCTTCAAAGCATTTTCCGCACTCGTACATAATTATCATTGCCGCAGAGTGCGATTTTCCGCATCAGTGCCCTACTAATGGCACTGATAGCCGACAAAATTTGCACCAGGCTTAAAGTGGATTGCATAAATCAATGGCCAGTGATGCGTAGAATGTATAAATTTTCCGCCTGTTCAGTCACTCCCTACCTTCAGCTTCTTGGCACACGCCACACCCGACGATGGCCGTCGCTTTTCTCGTCATCTTTCTTCCGTCATTAGTCATCACACGAGCGGTGTGACAGTCTCCCACTCTCCCTTCGGTGTTCAACTACAGTAACAACAACAGTGACGCGCTGGTAGCGCAGTTTATCTTTGTAGGTTAAGTAAACAAACAGCAACGTTGTTGCTTTCGCGACCGATCGGTTGGCCGTGGTTAGCAGAGGCTAAAAACCATTACATCGAGCCGCTGTTTTCCGCACATTGGCCCAAGATGAGTGCTTCGAGTAGTGAAATGGCTTTATTATGAAGATGCTGCTGCTGCTACTCTCGAGCCACTCTGCAGCCTCTACAGCCACAATGGAGCTGCATTATTAACCTACGTCAGCTACCGGATCGCTGATGGCCATCCATGGTGGTAAATTTACGTTTTGTTATAGCACAGCACAGCACCGCGCGGTAGTGATTGCGATTTGATTGATGAAGCGTGGATTAGCAGTTACCGAATAGATTAGCTCTAGTTTCCTCGATTACAGTTATCATCTGGCTAAGTAATTTGTTACAGCGCGGGTTTCCGCCGCTAATCCCACCCGGTAGCGAACAAACAGCATACCTACATTGTTATACAAGCTGGTGTAAATGCAGAGGCAACGTTTGTCGCGTTTTTAGTACTTTTTCAAAATTTTGATGAAATAGTATAATTAGTATAATAGTATAAAAAAATCTGCTTAATAAAGTGTAGCACACGAAGGAAACAGAGTGTAGTTCGAAAAGACCAGCAACAAATACAAATACTGGCTGTAAACTTAATTCTTACCTGTAAACGTTGTTATAAATTTTGCAATTCTCGTGACATTGGCTTATGCCGCATTCTATACGGTTTTACTTTTCCAAAATAAAATTTCCGAATATTCACTGATTTTACCTACTCTCCAAATTCATTCTAGATTTTCATCTTGATTCACAGATGAAATTTACACTGCTCTTTGAACTTTTTCGAAAGTATTTAGCATACTCTGCGATGCACAATCAGCAGCCAACAATATGTACTCATCTCTTCCCAGACTGTAGATAACATTTATGACATCATTCAACGATTCCTTTGCTGATGCTTCATTTCTGACAAGCGTTTCCGGATGAGTGCCAGAGAAAGTGATTTTATTGTATTCGCTTTCGTGTTTTAATAAAAATATGAAAATTAATACCGGCTTACAAGCACATCCTGTTGAAAAATTGATGTTCGACTGTTTAGTCATGCATTTCGCAGCCTGGCTGCTGATCAAGAGTTGACATTAATGAAAACATCGCGAAAGATAAACAGAAAGTGCGGTTGAAAAGACCATCGAGTTTGCAAATTAGGCGGATATTGAAAAACATAAGGATGCCAGTGTGAAATATAAGTGAGACACAGCGAAGAAACACTCATCAAATACGTCATTCAATATTGATGCTGTTGGTGTTTTTAAACAAATATCGGTATTGTTTACAGATAACAAAAAAGTGCCAGTTTAGACCCCTGTTAACGAACTTTACAACTTTATGAAACTTCGTTGGACAGAAGATAATGCAGCAGGATTTCACTTTCTTTTTATCCGTCATGCCAACCTACAAAAATATTACCGCGTCGCAGCAGGTTGGATATCAATAAATAAGCGGTGGTTGTATGCATATAGGTTTCGTAAACCCGGTAAAGCCGGTCAATGTTAGGGGATCGTGAACGGGATCGTACGCACGCATGCTGCGCTGTTGACTGTGGTGAGTTTTATCTCCTCTCACCAGGAGCATTTCCATTTCGAATATATGAAAGGTAAACATCTCGACACTGAGTACCAACTACTCATTGTTACCCGCAAGAACTGTGATGCTGTGTCAAAACTACAGTGTGGTTCGTTATGAAATCCAAATACGAAAGAAGACGTAGAGTTGCTGAATAGTGGGTAGATTTTGTAAGACAAGTTTTGCTTACTTAGTCCAATAATCTGCACAATCTCTGAATGTTTTATTTTAACATCAACTGTATCATCCACTAGGAAAGAGAGAACTCGAGTTGATAGTAAACAAACGTTTATCAGATTTTTTCATCAAAATATTCAAGTCGGAAGTTCACGAGATGGAGGTATTTTTTTTTTAAAGGCCCTCGAGGCTCAACACGCAAAATAATGATGAGAATGTGATATTATTCAAACGAAGATGGTAGCTGGCTTGCATCGCTTGGGGAATGGTCTTATCTGTTATACATGTAATGCTAATAACCGTGTTGCGTAATCTGGCTGTCGAGCCTACTTTGAATTCAATTCCCCCGGAGGCACAGATTGGACTTATGGGATGCGCCCAATGATAACGTGTTATACAATACGTGGTGTGAAGAGCAGGAAATCAAAGCGCCAAAAGTTCTTCCTCGATAATTACCCGCTGTGCTGCGTACCTTCACCTTCGAGTTATTTTTTTTTTCACGTTGAACGGAACTGTCTCAAACACACAAGATTTTTTTCTCGATAGTAGATAATTTACTGTTGAAAACCTCACATCTTTTAAACCTTAAATATTTAAAAGACGATTTTATCACGCTCAAAAAAAACTTCCTTCCGTGAATCCAACGAAGCTCTGGACTTGGTGAAATGATAAATTCTAGTATTTTTTGTTAGATTTCACTGCTATACAATTAAAAATACTAAACTCCTTTATTTTCTCGAATCCAAAGTTTCGCTAGATTTACCGGAATGTATTTTTTTGACCGTGATAAAATAGAAATTCTACTGTTTTTCCGAAAAAATAAAACCACTACATTCTGTAGAAATATTTTTTCACAGCATTGCATAGCATATTTGAACTCCCGTGTGTCGCCTGAGATTTATCATGATCGACTGAAATCGCACAAAGAACCGTCTAAATTATGCCTGGGAGTAAAAAATCATCCTCAGTGTGCAACTCTTCGTGATCTTACTTTTTGATGATCACTCCCAATGCAGATCAATAATTATTGATGAAGGGTTTTAGGATTGTTTTTTGATTCTTGCTGCTACTGGATACCGAGGAATCCTCTGAATCATCCAGAAGTATCATAGGAAGGAGCTTTTTTTGTGTTTGATGGAATATGCGCTCGAGGAACTGGTAAAATGAAATGGTGAAATCTCTTAGCATAACGCCACCATAAATACCTCACATTTTCATCGTGTTATCATTGACTGTTAGAGCTACTCCTTAACTAGTCATACTTTTCACAATAGATCTACGATTCCGGTCGCAGTGAGGAAGCCCATACAGGAAAAAAAACTAGTCATACTTGACACAATCCTAATAGCGCGTGCGCAGTCGTTAAACAATTGCCCACTATAAGAGTAAAATACATACAAACATGTTGTCGGGACCGTTCCTAAACCACGAGATTATAAACACTTGCGTACCTGACCCCTCCAGAGCCGAAATAATGAACATTTTATTACCTGTCATTCCGCAAGATCTAAACCGAATTTGATCGAACCCCACGGTACCCCTCGATAAATCCAGAACAACGGAAAATTTCGAAAGTAGGGGGCATTACTGTTCCAAAAACTGTGATAAATTTGTGATCTTTTGAAAAAGGTTCGATCAAATCGGTTTAGATCTTGCGGAATGGCAGGTAAAAGAATTTTCATTTTTTCGGCTCTTGCGGGGTCAGGTACACAAGTGTTAAAAAGAGGCAGGAAGAGGAGGAGAGGAAAGAGTGTAAAAAGACAACAAAAGGCCACGCAGAGGGGTGGGGGTTTTAACGAAAATACCACGTGATCCTTATTTTTCTGCCTTATATTTTATAATTGCCAGCAAGTCCAAAATTATAATTGTTGCTATAGACAAACGTTAAAAACAAAAAAATTAGAGGAGTGTATTAGCTGGAATTTTAAAAGCTTCATTTGAGAGGGCCTTATAATTCATAATTTTCACGAAGAGTTTGCGATTAGTTGGCGATTGTTTTTTTTTTTAAATAAACAATCGCATAAAGCAGCGGGGTTTGACAGAAAGATACTCATCGTTCGTCGTCGTAATGGGTTAACTTCACGCCGAATACTGTCCGATTCAGTCTCTTACCCAATGACATAACTCTTCCTGTCCGTCACAGTCGTGGAGATGCAGAGGTAAACTCGGTCTCCGATAGCAACGACTGATACACTTTATTTCTTACAACCTCCTTTCTTACCCTAACGATCGTTAGGACGTAGCCGGTACACTGCAAATGGTAAAATTACCCAAATAGGCATATACGCGGTTCTTTGTGCCACTCCACTAGCTCAAATCGATCACGAAGGACGAACTACAAAATGTACGATCCTCAAGCTCGAGCTCAAGCTTAATCACAATCATTCACATCTTTGGTTTTTTATTCTCTTGTAGAAGACTGAACCACTGCGACCATTATTTGATCTATTGTGGTATGCTTCAACTTACTCTAAGTGCGTACGAGCAGGTACATCACTATTTGGCGAGTTGACGCCCTTGCTACATTGCACATTTATCCCAGTTGGGCAACGCACTTTGTATGAAGTTTATTACCTCACCAGAACTTTCCCTCCAAATTTCGGTAGGTTCTGCGTTGTATTAATACTCGGCATTCGCAGAGTAGATGTTCTGAAGTTTCGCTTTCGATGCCACACAGGCGACATTTATCATCGTCAAGTTTGCCTACCTTCTTGACATGAATGTCCTCAAGTCTTTCTTATTTAACCTGAGCAGCACGAGGCTATTCTCGCGATTTGGCTCTATGAAACCTCTCGATTGTCGTGATCCGCTTATGATATCCCAGTTTGCTTTGATGGTCGCTTTCTCCCTTTCACCGAGTTCAGCTTTAGAGCGCTCGGGGAGAATCCACAGAAAGGTTCTGGGCCAACAAAGTTAGCGGATGACCCTTGTCTGGCAAGTAAGTCGGCCGTCTCGTTTCCTTCGATTCCACAATGACCAGGAACACAGTATAAGCTAACCTGGTTTTTCATAGCTAACTTTCGGAGCAACAGGATACATTCCCACACTAGTTTAGAGTGGCAGAAAGGAGAATTAAGGGCTTTTAGTGCTGCCTGACTATCACAGAAAATGCAAATATTTGCGTGTCGATAATTTTTCAGACACGTATTCGTGCATTCTATTATCGCGTATATTTCCACCTGGAATACTGTTGGCCAGTGTCCCATGGGAAAAATATTTCAATTCCTGGTCCTGTGAATCCTGCACCCGCGGAACCATTCATTTCAGAACCGTCTGTGTAAAAGCAAAGAGAGCCGTCCCGAATTGTGGGTCCACCTTGTTACCAACTTTCTCATTCTATCTCTAATATTCTGTAGGGAATTTCGAAATTAGGTTTCCTCTGCAGCCAATCCTTCTTACTATTTGTTAGATTATTTATTGAAAAATCATTTCGAAGCCGTTTTCCGATAGGCTCCGAAGAAGATCATCCACGATTAATGACCATAACAGGGGAGATAATATCCCTCCTTGAGTTTAGCCGTTATTTCGCGACTTATTAGCATGGCATGAATCCACTTTATTGTGTTCCTGTCTATGCCATGCCTTTCCATGGCTATTTTCATTGAGTTGTCAGACGCATTATCAAATGCTCCCTCAATATCAAGAAAGGCTGCCAGGGAAATTTCCTTGGCATGGATGGATTTTTCGATTTTTCCCAATAACATTTGTAGCATATTTGGTTAGTAATTGATCAAAATATGACCACGTGGTTTGGGAAAAAAATTAAATATTAAACTATGTTTATAACACAACATCGATTTCTTAGTTTATTTACAAATTGCCAATTTAATCATAATTAGCATGTTGTCGTCATGAACTCGTGTCGCGTCGGCTTGTAAAGTTTCAACACAATTAATCAAGATAATGTTATTATAGCAATATTTTTCCAAAAGCTATAAGAATCATGACATGAAAGCGCAAAACTTAATGAAATGTTCGTAAAGTTTGCATGAAATAGCAGAAAAAAAATTTAAAACTATAAAACAAAACTGCGCTACAGAATAGAAATGAAATAACTAGTAGAACATATAATTTATATATCTCAGCTACATCAATTCAAAGAATTCATACGCATACATGAGTTATCACACTTATTAGCAGCAAAAAATGCAACCTACAATTGCAATTCGTTCATTGAGCTCAAATAAAAACACGTTTCTGCAAAATAACGCGATACAAATCTCTAGATAACTAACAAACGTGAGACAAACTCGATTGATTGACCATTGTGAACACAAACGTTTCTGTTATCTTGAATCAATATAATTATGATAATAATTAATAATGCATGACACGAACATTTTGAACAGATATATTCAATAATTATACTGGGCACAATCATGATAATGATAACGCGCGATACCATTTATTATCATTCTCGCATTAATTCGTATTTGTTAACGTAAAACTTCTTTTTAAAGGGGTTTTCGGTCAAAAATTGGTCAAACAAGAATGTGTGTAAAACGATCTTTTATTTTAAACCAAATCATGTTTCTTTGTCAAGCTCAATTTGTACAGAATAAACAAAAAACGTTAATTCAAGCTTTTCTTGACTCCTTCCATCAAATTTTGTACAGCCTTCTTAATCACTTGATTCGCCGCATAACGCCAATTAGTCTTGAACTGCGTCTCGTTGACAACTGTTTTTCGTCTCTTCTTGAGGTTCTACTTGACCATAGCCCAGTATTTTTATTATTAGTAGATTATATTTTTATTTTTCTATAGGGTAGATAGAGCTTTGGTGTGTTGGGAGGGTTCATGTTCTTTGGTTCGTAGCATACCAGTCCATGGCCTTTTTTTTCTTCTTAATGCCAAGATGCCAAATACTCGATTCACAGTTGTAGACAAAACTCCCAGCTTGCTTGCGAGATCTCGAACGGAAAGGTTGGGATTCCGCTTGAAACTGCTGGCCACTCTTTTCGTCGTTTTTGCGACCTTCGGATTTCGATTTCCTGGCAGTCGACGAGCGTTTTCCAAACACTTTCACTACGTTGGTGACAGTTGATTTGGCCACATTCAAAAGTTTTACGCATATGGCGTGCAAGTAGTTCGGATTTTCGCGATGCGCGAACAAACTTTTGCTGCTTCTGTTGCCTCGACGCCATTTTCATAATTGAAGAGCAAATGTCAGAATCAAACATTAGACATGATACTATACACACATCATTAAATCAAGGGGTGTTCATGTTCTGTTTGATATACGATCAAGATAATATGGCAAAATTGAAATTGACCAATTTTTGACCCTTTAGATCTGGAAGTTACCGAATCGATAGGCGCGACTATTTGCATGCATATGCGCAGAAGATTTTTTTCCATCAAATGTGGCCCTCTATCAACCTTCGAAATATTTCCAAAAAGGAACCAATCAACATATGTTATTTTTTTCAATTTGTGTAAACTTAATTTGAAAACATGACAAAAAATTGAAATAATTTTGTTTATTTTGCATGTAAAAGCACAAGGAATTTTGTTTTTTGGTATTTTCTCTTAGAACTAGAAATAATTACTTTTATTTTGATCCTAAAAGATCTAAAATCGATCAACTAATTCACATGGCTATGTAGAAAAAAAAATTAATTCACATGTTATGAACTTTTGAAAATAGAATTCAAGAAATAAAGCCGTTAATGGTCACTCTATTTCGGAATTGGTCACTCGAAGTGCTTCAATTGTGCTCAAAATTGGAGGGATGAATCTTTGTTGAAAATAATCATCCGCGTATTTTTTCGTTGGGTCGTTAATGCGACCAGCTCTAGAATAGGGTGACCATAAAACGGCGAGCCAATTTGTATATGTGGGTTCTTAAGTATGCTTCTATGAAATTTCTGTATCTCAGTGGCGTAGTCAGATAGAAGGGAGGAGGGGATTTATTATATATCATCTATATAAATGAAACGGATCTCAATGAGTCTTACCTTTTTTCGGCCCACGTGTTATGACTCGCACATGGCTAAAAGTTCTAATCCAGTTGCATCGATAAAAACCACCAAAAATATGATTCCATTCTCTATCGCAGGAGGAAGGAGATGTCGGAATGTGAAAGAAACGTAGTGTCATAGGTATTTAGCATGTCGCAGAGATTTTGAATTAGGCAAACCACTATCAGTTGATTATAGTTACAAGTCTAATAAGTACTGTACTGCCGGTACCCGGATAACTGTCCCATAATGAAAAACAACATGTTGAGAAATCGGCGGTTTAATATTATCCGTGAATTTTCGGATTTACAGCAATTACATCCAGAACCAACGACCCTAACAGTTTCATGGCAGCACAAGTTTATCGTTGAGAACAAAAAACCATGGATGGATCTGGTTTTACGTTATATAACTTGAAAAAAAAGACAAAATGGGACAAAATATGCGGGTACATTTCAAAAGTACCTGCATATTTTGTCCCATCACATATAAATTCAACCAGCAACCGACAGTATCATTAGAAACGTAGATAGTACTACAGAAAAAACAACATTAGTCTAGTGAATTAAATAACATACTTCTGTATGCCTAAAATAATCCGATATACACTAATCTGGAGCAAAATTATATGTTTGCAGTTTGCACCACTATGCAGTGGGACTGTAATGCGGGTACTTTCAATATGGGACAAAAACCACTTGGTATTTTTTTCATGATTTTCCATACAAAAGTACCTAATTTAATTTTTTTCCAGTAAATATGATAACAGTTGAGTCGATTCCCAATGATAACTCAAAAGTGACCAAAACCAGTATGGGACAGTTATGCAAGTACCGGCAGTGTAACATCATACATCAAATGATGGCATAAAACAGTACCCACTGGAGTATCACAGAGTGATTCGAACTACCCAATAATGATTAAGAGACGTCAGTACCCAGTTATTCTAGGCTTTGCTATGACTATTAAAAAGTGCGGATACAAACTCTTGCACGTGTGAATGTTTTCTTGAGTAGTTTGGTATTTTCTATTTTACAAATTGTTACTTTTTTCTCCATCGTATTCGTTTTGCCTTATGTTTTAAGTTTAACTTGAACGTAACATCATACAATTGAGAAAATGGACTCTTATTTAAGTTATAAGGTTTTAACGATAATAATAAATCATTAGAGAACAATTTTTCGAAAATTATTAAATAATGGGAAAAAAATTTGTTCTGTGCAGTGGCCCCGTATGGGAAGCAAGGTATGGATTCATTTTCAAGCAAGCGGTCAATCCAAGCGGTTTGATGATTTACTGAAATGAAGATGGCTATCGTCGTTAAGGTTAACAGTTAAGTTTGAAACTAGCGTGTACCATCTGCATCGAATTGTAGATGTTGTCATAGTTAAATTTTGATCCCAAACTAGATTTAAAAAAATTAAAACTTAAATGATTACCCACAAAAACCCTTATCGGACAGGCATGGTATCACCCAGTGTAGTACGATGATAAACCTTTATTTCCTCACTAAAAATGGTTGAAAAAAAAATTAAATTAAACGAAGTGGATTTTATTCAATTTATATATATATTTACAGCTTCCATTGGAAAATAAGTCAGAAAAAGTTTGCTTTACAGAGGTTTTGACTCAGCCCTGCATCATTGCGTTTAACGCAGCACTTTCAACACCGTGGGGCATTCAATTTATCAATCGACATCAGGTACCGCAACAGATGCTATCATCCATTGTGTCAGTTTTGTTGCCAATTAATAGAAACATCAGCAGCATGCTGGTGAGCAAATTATGCGCGATCACGCAATCGCCTATCAACTCCTCTGCTGCACCAGTGCGCCAGTGCGTTCTTGTTTCTTTTTGATTAAATTGGGTACATTTTCGATGGAAAACGTTCGTTGTTCAATTGTTTGATGTATGAAACAAACTTATTACCGATATCACCACCTGCGCTGCGTGGATTGTAACATTTCTTGCAATCACACAAAGTAAGTAATAATTGAGTGTCAAGAAAATGTCTCAATGCTATTTGTAACAACATTGCTTTTGTAATGAAAATGACGTTCCAAAATATAATAACATTAACCTTTTTGTGCTCATAACAAACTCAATTCGACACAAGTCACGCTGACAAAGATTTTTTTGACTCCCATCAAGAAGCCTACATCTGGCCTCTTTCTTATAACCGAAAGTGAGTGGATCCACTCGTGATATGTCCGTTTCCTTTTAAACACCAATTTCTTCTGGGCAGCATGTTTATGTTATGTTCGTTTCGTTTTCACGTTTTCAATCACTTGCAAAACCGAAAGTATAAAAGTGCTCCAAAGGGTCGAATGGCATATATCACTCGGCTCAGCTCGACGAGCTGAGCATTTTCTATATGTATGTGTGTGTGTGTGTGTGTGTGTGTGTGTGTGTGTATGTGTGTATGTGCAGATTTCTATTCTCACTCACTTTTCTCAGAGATGGCTGGACCGATTTTCATGAAATTAATTGCAAATGAAAGGTCTCATTGTCCCATGAGACCCTATTAAATTTCATTGTAATCGGATTTTTAGTTTAGAGGTTATGGTTCAAAATGTAAAAATCATTAAACATCATTATCTCGAAAACTACACAACCGATTTGAACAAAATTGATTTCAAATGAACGGGCTACCTGAAATACACTTAACTTTTGAATTTCATAATAATTGAACTTGTGGTTCAAAAGTTATAACAAGAAACGTGTTTTGAAGACTACTTAATCTCACTCATGTTTCTCAAAGATGGCTGGACCGATTTTCATGAAATCAGTGTCAAATGGAAGGTCTAGTTGCCCCATAAGACCCTATTGATTTGTTTTGCAATCAGACTATTACTTTTCCTGTTATGTTTAAAAATGTGAAATCCAGCTATGAAAAGGAACATATTCCGAAGATTACTACTCACTCACTTTTCTCAGTGATGGCTGACTCGATTTCTACAAAATTAGTGTCAACTAATAAGTCTAGCTGCCTCGTACCACCCTATTGAATTTTACTGTAATCTGACTGTAACTTCGTCTGTAAAGTACCGAAATGTGAAAATCACGAAACTTCATTATCTCAGAAACTACACAACCGATTTGATCAATATTAATATCAAATGAGCGGGCTAGTTAAGGGTTAACTGATGAATTATGATTGAACACGTGGTTTCAAAGTTTGGCTGCCCTATACGTTCCCATCATTATGTATTAAATTGTTAATAAAACAACGAAAGTCTATTATTTCAAAGATTACATGACTAATTTGAACATAACTAGTGTCATACGAACAAGTCATCTCTCAAACTTACAAATAACAAACTTCATAACAGTTTGATATGTTGCTCAAAAGTTATGCAAAGAAAAGAAATTCAAAGACTATTTAAAACTTCACCTGCTTTGATTGATATATGTGGTCTCAACATGATTTAAACCTAAATCGAAGCAATTCTTATATAAAAACACTTGCTTGCTCCGGTTTTTTTTATTTTCCGTAGCAGCTACGATGTTGACACTAGCGTTGTGAGCAATAAAACAATGAATAGGACGTGCAAAAAACGAGAGAAAAGGTTTTGTTTAAGTCACCTTCTACCTACGTAATTATACGGGCCCGGTCGGAAAGGGTTATAGCTTCTCACAAGACTCATATTGAGTATGACTAACATTTTCTAATCATTAGAATTTCCCTACTCCATTATGGCTGTGAATAATGTTATTTTAAGAACGTAAAACAATTTTACAAAGCTGCTATAACTGCTTGATCAGCCTTTAACCTATCTCTGTTTTATGACGAAGCAATCTGATTTAAGATAAATTTATACATATTACAGAGACCATTATGTTGTTTCCGTAGGAAATGATACTTTTTCGCATGTAAGTCTATTGTAAAAATCAATTTACTAAAAATGTTTGTTTTTTTTTTTGGGAATTTGCCAACATATAGAATTGTATATGAATTTGCATTTGCAGATATGAACTGTAGAGCAGGAAAACTGCACATGAAATATTTGTGGAATTAAAAACATTAATGGCAGCCGACGATTTACAAGCACTAGGTGGCAACCTAGGACGGATTCTTTCGTATTTCTTCCAATGATGTAGCAGCTCGCCTTGAAACAGATTGTAAGCTGTTTTATGCTGATGATTCGAAGATTTCCGTGGTCGTTTTCCGACTGTCAAAAGCAGTAAAATTTTAAAATATGTTTGAGGATTGGTGTCGAAAAATCTTAAGGATCATTAGCGTTCAGAATTGTGTAATAATATAATTTTGTCGTGGTAGGTAGGTGGGTTGGATGTACCCCTCTAGCTTGTGTCAAAGACATTAATGACCGTGATGTACAGTCCCTCCACAATTATGGGTCAGCTACAATCATGAGTCACTTTTACGCAAATACGTCTATTTTCACAAAACTGAGCAATTTTCATTGGCAGTGGTATTTTTTATAACTCAATTGTAACCCTATTGAAATGATTGATGTCGAAAATGTTACTAAAAACAATAATTCTGCTCGGTGCAATTAGTGAAGTGACCCATAATTGTAGTAATGTTACGTTTTGCGGTGCACAATTGTGGGTCAGTCCATATTTTGGCTATTTTTATTACTTTTGAATGAAAATGCCTCACGACCTAATTAAATAACTTATTATCAAGCTTATACAACAATAAAATAACTTTTGTGATGGATTTTGATGGTTTTATAAACTAAATGATCTTGAAGGCCGAAAGTGACCCATAATTGTATCTTTTGCTATGCAAGTACTATTTTTCTTCTTAACCGATTTACACACATCAGCTGCAGTGAAACTAATTGTCGATCGAAAGTATACATTAGAACACAGAAATAGATAGTAAAACATTCGTAGTTGATAACTTTTCCGATTTTATATTTATTTTTCAACATTTAGGCATCACGTTCACTGACCCATAATTGTAGAGGGACTGTATCGCTTATTGTGCAAATCGTCAACAGGGATTTCTAATGAAGTTAACAAAAGATTTCACCGATGGACATCGTCTGAAATCGTTGTGCTTCGAATTAGTAAAATCATTGTAGTGTGGATGCCATATTAAATAACTTTGAATGACTGGATTGCAAGAGAGTTATAGATAATAATGTTGTCCATCCAAAAAAAAATTGTACTGTAAAAGAAGTTGAAAAAAATGTTTTTTCAAGTAGCTTATAACTTTTTTAGTTTTTATTTCAACCAGCTATGTTTAGCTAATAATGTATAGTTTTGGTAAAAAAAATCAGATCCTTAGAAGGTGACTTTTTTGAGATATTTAATTTATGTATAATTTTGTTTTGCTTTGTTCTCAAGAAAAAAACTTATCGAAAAAACGTAGGCGTGAATTGAAAATCTATTAACGAAAAGGGGACAACATTTGTTTCTTCTTAAATGCTCATAACTCGGTTCGTTTTCGACCGATTATACACGCATCAGTCCAAATGCAGAAGTTTAATTATGCGAATCATTTTATTATTGGTAGCTTACTGGCCTTTCCTAATAAGGTCGCAGAATAGTATACCTAGTTAGCCGGGAATGCACTCTTTGGGCTATAAAAGAGCCTGCTTCTGGTCAAACCTACTCACATTCTTTTGGTAAATGGTGGGACGGACGTGCGGTACTATATAAGCAGTAGCGTAGCGAATTGCGGCTGTAGCAGCTGGCTTTTCGAATTTGCTCTCGGCATAAACAAATCAGCTGCCGGTTGAGGGATTCGGTCTTCATCCCTGCGTTGAAGCTTTGCTTATTTTAGGCAACAACACAAGCAAGCATGCTGTGTTGGATCTTAGCAATCACAATCTGCCGCGGCCGTCTGTGTGTGTGTTGTTAGTGTGCCTTATTCCCCCACTTTCGGGGCGGCACAAAGGTTGCGATCAGCATATCCGATTTTGAACAGTTAACTGCCGTACAGTGGTCCGAGGCCGGAAAAAAACTCGATTTTTCATGTCAATATTTTTGATGTTTTGTATTTCTCCGAAGATTCTCAAACTGACTCAAATGACCATTTCTCAAAGTTTTATGACAATCGGTTGAGATATCGATTTCTAATCGCACTCTGAATGTTGCTATATCAGGCAATTTCAATGATTTTCATGTTCAAAAACACAATTTTTAGCTCAACTTCAAACTAGGGTTTGCAATCCCGGGAGATAGTTTTTCCTGGGAACAGAAATATTGATTCCCGAGATCCCGGGATTCCCGAGTTCAGCGAAAAATTTTGTATGATTCACTATAGTTTGCAATAAAATCAAATACGTCATACTATTGCAACCTGAAATAAATCATTTAATAAGACTCAAAGTCAGTATAGTATTTCAACGTAAAAATCATCTTTGCATGTTACTTAATAAGCCTTCAAATGCTCTAAGACTGACTTATTTTGAGTCGTACTGAACTGATTATTTAGTATTCTATCGTTTCCTTCCGGTTTGTCTCGGTCACAGAAAACCACCGAACGGCGAAATTAACTACGTTATTGACCGAAAATCTTCCTTGGAATCTTACGTTCTAATCAATAATGATATAAACCCCAAAAGGGTTTGAAATGTTGTTCTGTCAATTAAACTAGATTTGAGACGCAGTTTATTTAAATAAATCACAATGGCATAGCAAATATATTTAAATGAAAAAAAAAAATAGCGAATAGGTTTACTACCGCTCAAGTGAATAGTAAATATTTACTGTAGTGTAAAAAACATTTTGCCCAAAAAGTCCGTACCGAATATAGCAGATATTTTTCGCGTCCAATGCCTGCCTAAAAGCCCAAACACAATGGATGCGTTTGCGTTGCGTTGACGTTAATTTGACAAAAAATGTATTGGCTAACTGTCAAATTGCCGCAAACGCAGCCGCAACGGATCCATCCATTCAAACATCAGCGGTGATTCAGCAGACTTGAGCAAAGTTTTACAGAAGGAAATAAAATTTTTTAGCTTAACGGAAAATTGTCAGCCGATCTGAAGCGATTGTTTGACGACATGAATACCCTCAATTCTCCTCTTCTGCAAATAAATGCTACAAAAATCGATCACAAATTTTTTATGTTAACTTGCAAATGTTTTGTATTTCATTTGTTTTTTTTTCTTGTTTTTCATACAGATTGAGAATGAAATTTTAAACAATTTTTTGTTACCTTTTACTGATGAACTTCATTTAAACTATCATTTTGCTAAAGAATTTGTCAGTTCCCGGTTCCCGGCAATTCCCGGGAAATGCGATTTTTCATTCCCGTTTCCCGGGTAATCGATTCCCGGGAATATTGCAAACCCTACTTCAAACACCTGTAACTCCCTCAGTTTTGATCCGATTTTGATTTTGATATTTTGAAAAAATAAAACTATGGAGACGTATGGTGGTCAATTGTAAAATATTCAGTTTCGAATATTTAAACAAAATGATTGACAGGAAAATATACAAAAAGTTTTTTCTAGTAGTCTCAAGCGTTTTTATATAAATTCATTAACCGCTTTCAGTACCTCAAGATGTATAAAGAGAGGATAAATAGAATTGATGAGAAAAAATATAGTGTTTTTTATATTTCCAATGACGTTAAAATAAACTACCGTACGATCACATAATTTTCCTTAAAAGACCTCTAACTTGTCGTAGAAAGATCTTGAACTTGTCAAACGGCTTAAAAGTCAAAAACTTTTCAAAATAAAATAAATTAAATTATGACGATTTTTGAAGCACCCTAATTCATATAGGAGTACCCTGAGAACCAAACAAAAAATACGATTCTAAAGTTTTTCTATGAAGAACTAGTAAAGGATCCACCCCAATATTCATCATAACACCTATATTCTTCTTGTCGCTTTTATTTCACTCTTCTCATCGTTCTTAACTTCTGACTACTCGACTAAATCGAGAGGTAAAATAAAACTATTTTTACTTTGAAAAAAAAAGTAAAATTTTACAGTAAATTAGACAAATAAGAGCAATGAGATGAATATAGGTGTTGAGATGAATATAAGAGCGGTTCCCCTATTGAAATTTTAAGCATGATTAGAGAAAAAAAATCTGATCATGAAAAAGGCCTAACGGCACTTTAGGTGCGTAAATTGCTATTTTCAACTTTTTCTGACATCAGAAATGAGTTCAACATTCCAAAATTGTAATAATATGTAATTTTCAGTCATTTAAAAAAGACTTATAGGTTTTTTCCGACTTTTGTTCAACTGTGTGCCGTTTTCAAGACAACTAAACAAGTGAGCGAAGATTAATCATTTTTTCTAAAAGTCTCAGGCGCTAGACTTTGGAATGCTTTCTTATTATGTTCAGTCAAATATCGTATTTTCATGTGCGAATTAAAAGCCGACAGCCCTCTAATAGCTCGATCGCACGAAACTTTTAAAATATTGCCCTTCATTTAAAATGTTGAAACGTCTTAACAAAGGCGGTTAATTCGACTTTACAGCAATAATTTAAACTCGATTATACCAATCAGTATGAAAACAATTTTGTCCCCCAACCGCACAGTTGCAATATGCTGCAACACGCAGCAGCGAGAAAATGGAATGGCAATGCGGTACGGGTTATATTGCTGCGTGTGTGAGAACACCATAGGTCTTTTTCCGCTGGTTACAAAAATTAAATGCGATTTATCGAATCTTTTGTTTAGTGAAGATGAGAGAATGTGAAATTTGGCAAAAGGGCAGAGCCTATTATAAAACACTCTCAGGCTATAAAAGAGTGCTTCTGGTTAAACTAATTACTTTCTTTTGGCGGAAGGTGAGACGGTCGGATGGTCCTATTGTAGCGGTAGCGCAGCGGGTTGTGGCAGTATCAGCTGGTATTCCGAATTTGCTTTCGGTGTGTTGACAGAGTGCCTGACAGAGTGTGTTGACAGAGTGCCTTTTTCCCCCACCCACTGTCGGGCAGTCCAGAAGTTGCTATCAGCATCATATCCAGTTTTAAATAGCAAACTGCCCTTCTTAGGGCAACTAAACTAGTAATTGAAGATTAAACATTTTTCGAAAGATCTCGAGCAATCACAACACAAAGTGCTGCTGTTTCCACTGTAAAAAGACTCGAATGCAATGGAAATAAATTTCATTTTTTTCCCTAATATTAAAGTGGCCATCGAAAATAGATCTTTTTATATCATTATTTTTATTTTTTATTGATTCCATGATCTATTAATTTATTTAATTTATTTATTCTTTTATTCTTGGTTTTCTTCTTTTTTCACCACTTTTCTTGTTCAATATCTAAATCATAACATAATAAATCAATACGGATCAATTTATTTTATATAGATGTACCATAAATGAATTGAAAGTCTGAAAATAATAATAGAATTTATATGGTTCTTAAGTTTTGTGAGGCGGGGCTCACCGAACGGAAAATGACTTCGGAATGTACTGCAAGAACTCAGTCATTTTGGAAGGTCGGTAGACCTAAAATATTCTAGAATTCTGGCTACAGGTTTCTTCAAACACATCTAGGGTAGAAGCACTGGTTTTGGCCATGATAGAATTGAATTGATAATTGATAAAGTATCTTAAATTACTCCTATTTGAAAATCTACCATTGAAACTGCTGATATTATTCGACAAAATCTTTACAACCTGCAGCAAATAAATATGGGTATTTCACTTTTAATCAAAGAACTAGTTATACTATCCCCAGTTTTCTATACAGCCTAACGTTTAGGTAATTTGCAAGCTATTTTTCATAGGCCATAATTTTGTTTCAATTTGTCCATTGCTACAGAAAATTTTGCTACCAGTATCAGGTACAACTTACTACAGCACATGGATAAAACATAGACATTATGGTATGATTTACCTCTGCAATATCAAATTCACCAACAGCTTCCAAGAACGTTCACTGATACATTTTTGGCCTCGTATCAATAAAATTTCATGGCTCATAATCCTGATTTAATTTAGGACATATGTAAACAAAACCATGGTAACGTTTTCACTAGGGTGCCAACCACTTATATGGGAAAAAAATAACCAGAAAATTAAAAAAAAAACACCTACACAAAATGTTCACCTACCCAAAAAACACCCTGTCAAAATTTAGCTCGATTGGACTTTAAACGGGGTGACGCAAAGCAGTTGAAGTTTAACCTTGAGAAATTCAAAAAAATCACCAAAATCGTTAATTTTTTTTTAAATGATACCAGATCTCGACGTTTCATGCATTTCGAGCTATCTGGAACCGCAAACCGAAATTTCATGCACCCCACTTCGTTGGGTTAATTTCTAGATTTTTAAAGACCAAAATTCAATCGCTTTGCGCCATCCCATTTTAGGTCCGATTGAGCTGAAATTTGTGATTTTTCGGGCAGGTGAACATTTTTTATAGGATTTCTCAAAATGACCATTCTGGTTGATACCCTAGTATTCACCTTTATATAAAACATGAAATGTTCGGAGTTTTTCGGGTTGTTTTAAGATATCGCATGAGATATGCGACATCACCAAACAGGTTTTGGATAAGAAAGATTATATTACTATAGCACCGCTATTTGATATAAAGCGATGAGAAATGTATTCTGTCTCACTCTATCTCAAAAAAAAAATCGTGTTCAGATATTTTATAAAACTGTAACTTCAGTTGTATTTGCCAAAACTAACGCATCAAATTCTTAACCTGGTGAATACAGTAAGTGGTACTCGAGATACCGAGGTTGATGTTAGAAAGTAATACAAACACGTTTCTATATGAAAAAAGCAATGAGCGGAAGCTTATGAATCTAGTTCAATGAACAATGAAGGATTTCTACTGATGAATATACTACTGATAAAATTTATCTAGATGGTATAGTCAAATTACAAAATGAATTCGTGTGACTTCTACTTTTTCGCGAATTGGTCATTATAGGAGTCCCAAGTGGCCAATTTAGGAATACTACGGCCGAAATACGAGCACAGAGAAGATTTTTGGTTGAAAAATATGTAAACAAAATAACATAGTTTTATTAATTGAACTCAATTTAGTTGCAGAATATGACCGTCAAACTGATTGAGTTACATATTTTTCGAAAAAATAAGAACAAAACCATTGCTTTTACCCCAATCTATAATCTATTTACCCGAATCTATATATCAGGAAATCGCTAAAATAAAATTTCAGCCTGTTGAACGACAACATCACAACCCTAAATTTCGGTGAAAGTAAATAGCAAAAAACCTTTTCAAGCCAATAGTAATAACCTTTAAAAATTTCTATAATTCTTTCGCTCTAACTTGTCTTTGTGATGACTAAGGTTTGGTAGGTACTTTGCAAATCGAATTATTGGACTTACTTTTCTAGTTTTTGATTTGAAAAAAGCTAAAGCAATTTGCAAAATAACAAAAAATCTTTAGATAAACAATGTTCCTTCAGAAAAGGTTTAAATTAAAAGCCTATAGTATGGATAACAAATTCTGGGTTTGCTGTTAGACATTTTTGTAAATTTATCACTTCCTTGAAACAAGTTCACATATCTCAAATTATTCCCACATCACCTGACGACTCATTTTTGATCACATTTTACAAATGTGGTCTAAAAAGGTAAACCGGTTAAGGACGATTAGAAAACATATTATTTGTGCTAACAATGCTAAATGTGCTTGAAGATAGAAACTTATTTTCGTTCGTCCTGGATTGCTTGACAAGCTATATTTAACTCACTAAAACCCTAAATTTATAGAAAAACTCAATCGAATGAATTGACAATTTAATAGGCACCCCATCCCTATAACCCGAAGTAAAGACAAAAACATTCAATATTCGAATCCCTGCTCAATCCCTCCAACTCGGGATAATTTTCAGCTCAACCACGACAACCCACGAAACCTTAGCAGCTCTCTCGATTAGCATACTTTTTGAATTAGTGCCCACAAATAACCTTTCCAAAATGAAACCGATATCTTCGGATATTGAACACCCCGAGCGGATCGTGCGCTGCCAGTAAAAAAAGAGACCTCCAAAAAAATCGGCGACCCGCAAAGCAAAAACCGCGCCTGAGCGCTCGGGCGCAAAAGCCGGTTTGCCTCACTCTCACTCTCGACTTGTTTTTTTCTTCTATTTACGTTTGCGAATGAAAGGGAAACCAAGAAGTTGGTAGCAGCAGCAACAACAAACGGAGCGAAAAATAAATGCAACTTGCACAGAACACCGTTCTTCTGGGGGTGTTCCGAAGCTTGCAACTGGTGGTTAAGCGGCCGTCTGATCTGTTTGACTCACCTTCATTGTAACGATTTTCACGACTCACGGCCGCACGCAGAACGTGGCGGCGTGTGTCAGAACTCTCCAAACGGACTTGGTCGGAAGCGAGGCTATCCTTGATGTAGCGGAGAAGGTTTCGCCGACTCACGGTTTGCCTTTCGAATCACACACTCTTGATGATGGTCAAAAACACAGACAGCACAATACGAAAAGATGATACTAGCTTAGCTTTCACTACATTCCTTGGAAGCATTTTTTCTTCTGCACAGTTTCATTGATGTTACGAATCTTTTTTCGGAGGGATGAAACTAAGTGCTCTTTCGGAAGAGTGTAAACTTCATTTTATTCTTTCGGTTTCACTTTGATGCGCACAATTCTATTCTACCACTTGTTTAAACAATAGCACGACGCACTGTTTTTTTTTTCTGGGAAAAGATTTTATTTTTTCATTTACTGCATCAAACTGTCATCATCGTTATTGTGGTTTGAGGGGCAATGAGATTCTTTGATGCGATTCACAACATAACAGAAGACATAATCGAGTTTCGTGCTCAATTTTCCACTTGATTAACGCTTCACTCCCACGTATAACGTTGTGACCTCAAGTTCCAAACGTCAACTGACTCCCTAGACGCTACCGAACTAGGGCCGAGCCTCATCCACCTCCGGTGCATCCATCTTCTGTCCATGAAACCACAACCTGGGAAGAGCGAGACGAGCATAGATGATGGTACTATGATAAGCGCATAGTAATCTATTTCTTCGCTATTCAAAATCACCGTTTTCCGTCCTCTTTAGGGTCTTTATTCGACTCTTCGTTTCGTTTTCCACAATTCTCCTGCGTCTGACAATAGCTAAGGGAATTCTCACCATATAGTTATGTCGGTTGTGAAGTTGCATTAAGTTTTATGTTTTTTCGCTTTTGACGTCTTTTTACTCCTATGAGCGTTTCATTTCCATCGAACGAAGTCAATACGTTTGAAGTCCACTTTAATCCTTTGTCCTTGCCGCCAGTACCGAAAAAAGAACCATTCTTCTAATTGACTGCTTTTAACAAAAGAACCACTCAGCACACACTTTCACAGGTAGGAAGGATACCTGTCCCGTCACACAAATGATCCCTTTAGAGGTTGAACTTCCAAAACCATCCACTGCGGTAATTTTTCGGTATTTCGTTGAAAACATTCGATTGCACAACTCGCGAACGCAACGGCCACGGTGCGACTGATCGTTCAGATGGCGGTAAGTTTTTTGGTCGATCCATGCTGCAGATTGCAACTCCGCAATAGTTTGGAGCAGGCCGAGGCTGAAGAGATCTCGCGGTTCACTCTTTCTCTGCGTATACCTTCGCCGCCGTCGCGCGGGAGAAATTGGCGTAGTGACGGAGAGAAAGTGCAAACATAAGCCGCGATCGTTACCGTCGTCGTAAAGTTGGTGGTCTAGCGGTCGGAGGCCAACGAAAGTGAATCTCGCCGTGGGTTTGGAGTTTGGGCTGGAGTTGGATCGCAAGATGACGCGCGACGGTTTTAGGTCGGTAGATAGTAAACACTTGGGATTGACCCTTGCCTCCTTCTCACAGCTTCGAAGCAACGCCGGCCCTTCGCGGTCTACTATGAAAGAGGTCTTACGATGCTAGGCCACCAAGAAAAGTGTTTAAACGCTGCTACGATGGGGGCGGCCTGATGCGAAAAGGTTGGAATGTTGAGATAGGTCGTTAGACCTTATAACTTGGCGCGAATTTTGACGAAGAAAATTAAAAGGTAGCATCTAGCGCGGTGGCAGCAGGTACCGGCCGGGTAAAGTGCAAGCGTTTATTCACTTAGCGAATGAAAAGCGTTAGCCAATTGTGTGATGAATAAAGTGCACTTAGCACTAAAAGGATCGTTGATACCCTAAAACATTTTTATTGGATTACCAGAGTATTTAGGTACGTTTCAAAGTACATATAAATAAGATACTGTACTCATTCCAACTTTTATGTCCGTGTCCGTCACCGTAGGTTATTGTCTTCAGAAGTCAATTTTTTGTTTAATAAATACGTATCGCATGTCTACTGTCGCAATTGCTTTCATTCCAATAAATTTAAGTTTTTCAAAGTTTTGTGAAAACTTGATTTTGCTGAAAAAATCTCTGGTCAAAAGAGCCCTCTCCAATCGAATCACCGCAAAATATCAGAAGGGTTGTGTACAAAGCTACAATCGCAAAGTTGACGTAAGGTTGTTTGTCAAATCACTAGCTAGTATTTGCTACATTCGAGAGTAATCGCGAGAAATAAGTTCGAAGCAAACTACTTTTTCTCAATAATTCTTTAAATGATAGACGCTAAGATTACGACAGACTATCCCAACAAAATACACTAAAGTCTCGGTTGTTACTCAGATTTAGGTATTTACGCGTTTTTTTTTTCTCAACGCGAATTTCGAAATTTACGTGGTTTTTTACATGGAATTCAAATTTACATTTTTTTCGTGGATTTCCCAGAGAAGTCGTTTTTACGCGGCATGTTTTTTTTTTATTTTTTTGAATTGTAAACGAAAATGACGTGTTAAAGCACTGTACAATAGTCTAGAAACTAAATTTAGGGGAAAATGTGGGTCTAGAACTGCTTGGCAATATTTCAGAAAAAAAAATTTTCTTCTACAAAGTTGTTACATATAGTGATTATAGTGGTTATTAAAAAAATATCAAAAATTAGAGTGACTCAAATTTTCGAAGAAATCAAGCATCTAACTTTTTTATCTTTGTAGGTAGAAGAAAAAGTTGTTCTACAATGTCCGCTCCGTTAATTTGAGGTAACTTTGTAAAAATAGTTTTTTTCTATCTTTAAAAATAACCAATTTATATCGGAAAAACACATTTTGCGCTCTAATTTATTAATTTCAATTTTTTTGTCTTTGAACGACTTTTAGGACTTTTCAAGAGCAACAATTTGCAATACTGACATCGTGAATATCTCAATTCAATTTATTGCTCAAATTTATTAATGTTTTTCATCAAAAAATATGCGCTTTTCATTTGCCTGTCATTCTTTCTGGGGCAAACATAAAAAAATATCTCTTGGTCTCAGATTTTGAGGGCACATTTGACTCTATGAATGAAGAAATTTTTAAAATTATGCTATTTTTTAAATTTGAGTTAATTCAATTTAAAAACATGACAAAAATTTCCATAATTTTATGTATTACGGAGAAGACGATGTATTACGGTATTCTAGGAGTAATTACCTTCAGTTTGATCCAAAAAGATTGAAAAACGATCAACTGGTTCAAAAGTTATGAATTTTTGAAAATAAAATACATCGAACAAAACCGTTTTTTATGCTCGCCCTATTTCGGAGCTAGTCTCTCTAACGACCCAATAAAAAATACGGGTTTGATTATTTTCAACATAGATCCATCCCTGCAATTTTGAGTACAATTGAAGCACTTTGCGTGAACAATTCCAAAATAGGGTGACCAGAAAAACGGCTTAATTCGATGTATTTTATTTTTAAAAATTCATAACTTTTGAATCTGTTGATCGATTTTCGATCTTTTTGGATCAATCTAAAGGTAATTACTTCTAGTTTCAAGAAAAAATACCAAAAAATCAATTTGTGTGTTTTTATATGTATAATAAATAAAATTAATGAAATGTTTGTCATGTTTTTAAATTAAATTTACTCAAATTTTAAAAATAATATAATTTTGAAAATTTCTCCATTTATAGAGTCAAATGTGTCCTTCAAATTGCTACCAAGATATATTTTTTATTTTACGAACTAATTTCATTTTTTGTCATATTGACTTACATTTTAAGTTTAGTAAAGCGGGCAATGTATGTAGTTTCGCGGGAATGCGAAGATGAACGGGAATAGAAGGTGTGACTAGAATTAGAAAAAGACGGGGTCCGTCTGGACGAGGGAAAATTTTTTTCTAATTCTAGTCACACCTTCTATTCCCGTTCATCTTCGCATTCCCGCGAAACTACATACATTGCCCGCTTTACTAAACTTAAAATATATTTTTTATGTTTGCCCCAGAAATAATGATAGACAAATGAAAAACGCATATATTTTGATTAAAAGCCTTAATAACTTTGAGTAGAATTTAGATATTTACGATGTCAGTATTGCAAATTATAAACTCTAAAAGCCATTTAAAGACAGTTTTAAGGTGAAAATTGAAATAAAAATGTTAGAGCACAAAATGTGTTTTTTCAATATAAATTGGTTGTTTTAAAGATAGAGATTTTTTTACAAAGTTACCTAAAACTGACGGAGCTATAACATTGTAGAACAACTTTTTCTCCTATCTACAAAGATAAAAAAGTTAGATACTTGATTTCATCAAAAAATTTGGTCACCCCAGTTTTTGATAATTTTTCAATAACCGCTGTATGAAAACGAAGTTTTTCTCTGAAATATTACTATAGACCTCTAGACCTAAATCTCCCCTTAAATTTGGCTTCTGGGCCATTGTGTATTGTCATATTCCACAGTTTTTTTTTTTTTCAATTTTTCTGTAATTGGGGCGAGTGTTGCAAAAGATTTCCTAAATTTATCTCGCTCCTTTTTATTTAAAGTGCCTTGAATGGTACTGTAACCATTCAATCTGACAACTTTAAAAATATATTCCAATTACTTTATCTAGGCTATTTAACTGAGAGCCATTGTGTGCTTGAAGGGATGAAGTGGTAGGTATTAGCCGTTTTGTATTCGTAGGCTTCTAAAAATCACAATTTTTAGGTCCTTAGACTCTCTGACAACAACAACGACGAGAAAAAGCAGACTCTAGTTTTGTTATTTTCCAATTGTAAATTTTATATCTTTGTGGATATTATTAAGAGATGTGGAAAAAGTTTCAAGTTCCGCCTCTTTTAAAATACAACTTATCTACTTACACTCATGTAAAAGGGGGTTGGTCAGTTATGCTCTTTAGCAGTCCACGGTTTTTACACATATTTTAGAATTCACGTGTTTTTTGTGGATAAAGGATTTTGGAATTTACGCGTTTTTTGGAATTTATCGTTTTCTCACGCGAATTTTTACGTTACGTACGTTACGTTCAGAATTTACGCGTTTTTAACGGATATAAGAATTTTACGAGGTTTTTACGCGGACTTCGGAATTTACGCAATTTTTTAAGCATATTTTGGAATTTACGCTTTTTTCACGCGGATTTCAGAACTTTGAGCGTTGTAACGTCGATTTCATAATTTACGCGGACTTCAGATTTTTTGCGTTCTTTTGGAATATACACTGGGGTCTCTTTATACGCGTGTTATGTGGTTTTTTATACGCGATTTTTTACAATAACGCGGATTATTTTTACGCGGTTTGGAAGATTATTTTTACGTGGTATTAAATATCTGTATGCCTGAAGGGCACTGGGTACTGAAATGCCACTGCGACATCCTTGCTGATTGTCATTTGTGGGGGGCCCCGATTGCTGTGCACAGGTTACGGATTGCTCGTACTCATTGATGGAGTAGAACTGTTTTGTTGTAAACCTGTACCCCAATTAGGTACGACATAGTTGATGAAACTAATTACCTGTTTGGGATTAGAGCTCCACACTTGGTATGGAGTTAAAAGGTAGCTTCCTAAGAAGTTGTACCTAGAGGAAGCAAGAGCTTCGCAAGAGCAAAGCAAATGCTCTGAGCTCTCTTGTTCAGATTTGCAGAATCGGCAGGTGTCGTTCAATACTACACCGGTTTTCTTTAAATGATAAAAAGCGGGACAGTAAGGAGTCCCGTGATTATCCGTAGGTCACTACGATTTAGACTAAGTAGCTTTCTGGCGGTTCCAGGGTTCGGATAGATAAACTGTTTAGCTTGTCTACAACCCTGTGCCTGTTGCCATTGGGATACTATTTCTAGCCTTTCCCAAGTTAGTATTTCGCTTTTGATAGCGGAAATGGACGTACCCAGAAACGGCTCGGGGTCAATAAACCGCTGAGCTGATCCCTGTCTTGCTAGGTAGTCAGCGTGTTTATTACCCTCGACTCCGCAGTGTCCGGGCACCCAAAACAGAAAATCTGAATTCTGTCGGGAAAGTTCCCGTAGAGTTTCAATGCAATCTCAAACAAGTTTGGAGGCGCATTTGACCGACTTAAGTGCTAGTAGTGCTGCTTGACTGTCCGAGAATATACCGATTTTCGCATGTCTGTAGTTGCGATGCAGACATACTTTTGCGCATATATATATGGCGTATACCTCTGCTTGAAAAACGGTGGGCCATTTTCCCAGGGAAAACGTTTCCCTGATACCGGGTCCGTATATACCAGATCCCGTTAGGGATCCCATTTTCGAGCCATCCGTATAAAAACTGACGATTCCAGGTGGAAGATTAGGCCCTCCATTGTTCCACATAAGGCGGTTTGTTTCAATCACTCTATATGGAATATTCATGTTGGTCCTAACGTCCATCCAGTCGGAGACTGTGGTTAATAGCGGAGTTAGTTTGAACTCCCTAAGTATGCGAAGGTGGCCGATTTGGTCCCCTTCAAATATAGTTTTCCTCCTTTGCAACCTTAGAGCGCCAAGCTCTGCTTCCTTTTTGACATGAAGATGTAGAGGTAGTAGGCAAAGCATAGACATGCAAGTCTTTGAACTTTTTTGAGTTTGGCTTGCGCAGTCACTTCGTTCACCTTAGGTCACCACACTAGGGCAGCATAGGTGATTCTTGGTCAGGCAATGGTCTTGTAAGACCAGAGTGCCAAATCTGGTTTCAGTCCCCAGGTCTTACCGAACAGAGTTCTGCAGGCCCAGATCGCCGAGATCGCTTTCTTAGCGGCATGATCCAGTTGTGCAGACCAATTCAGTTTCTTATCCAGAATAATTCCGAGGTATTTGACTTCAATGCTGAAGCCCAGTCTAACTCCATTCAGTATTGGAGGAGTGATGGAGATCTTCCTTCGTCTGTCGAATGGAATTAGGACTGTTTTTAAGGGATTTATGTTTAGACCCTCCTGGTAACACCATGACAGGGTGGTATTCAGAGCCGTTTGCATTCGGCTCGACAGAGTTGCGTCATCTTTACCTCTGACGATGAGGACGATGTCATCGGCGTATCCAATGACCTCGTAACCAAGCTGTGAAAGCTTGTTGAGAAGTGCGTCGACAACAAGTGCGGGCATCCCTTGATCGCCGACATAGTAACAGACGAATTCCCCAAGGTTGCTGTGATCACTCTGTTAGAGAGCATTGCGTGTATCTAGCTCCTTGAAGTGTGGTCGATTCCCTTATGAGAGAGCCGTATCAATTGATGCAAAGGACGTGTTATCGGAGGCCCCTTCAATATCAAGAAAGGCCCATAGCGCCGTCTCCTGATAACTCAGGGACTTTTCAATCAACGTCACTAAGCTGTGAAGAGTAGTTTCTGTTGACTTGCCGCTTTGATAGGCATGTTGGTTCCTATTCAGCGGGGAGTCTTTAAGAAACTCATCACGGATATATTTATCCATTATTTTCTCCATCAACTTGAGAAGTGATGAAGTTAGACTTATGGGTCTGAAAGTTTTAGGTAGGGTTTTGTCCTTTCTTCCAACTTTGGGGATAAACACTACCTTCACCTCCAGCCAGTTATCCGGAATATGGCCCAGGATAAAGCTGGCTCTGAAGAGGTTGATGAGTTCGGACATGATAACTGCGGCCAATTTTTGTAGAAAGATGGGTAGTATGCCGTCTGGACCTGGAGACTTCATAGGGTCGAATGAGCTTAGAGCCCAACCTATTAAAGCTTGCGTAAACAGTCGACGGGCCAGCAGGATGGACTCCCGAGACGCCATATGTCTCGAATTGTCCTGCCGCGACCCATCAGTCGATTGGCAACAGAAGGTCGTCACGCACACTGTGGCGGTTTTTGACTCCGAGGGGTGCGACTGTTCGGTGGTTGATGCTTCACACTCTTGCGAGTCTTCGGCGGAACCGTCAAAGCAGCCGCGGGATTGCGTTGTTTGGGTGGTGACAGGGCACTCTCAGGGGAGCATCCTGCGCATACCTTTCCAACCGCAGGGTTGCGTTTGGGTGGTTGTGGGGCACTGCCGGAGGAGTTTCCCACGCGAACCTTTAGCCCATTCGCAGGATCGCTTTGCCTGGGTGGTGGCAGAGTACTGCCGGAGGAGTTACCCGCACGTACCTTCTTTGACATTGCGACGGAGTCTTTCCTGCCTGTGACGTTCGGCCTTCCACTTACCTTTCGGATGCGTGCTTTGCCGAAACCGTAGTGCAGTTCATTATATCTACTCTCAACGAGTTTGGCCGGTTCTTCGTCAATATCCAGAACTAGTTCGACCGAGGTCTTAACCAATTTGCGGTTACATACTCGCCACATTTCAGTAGAGAGATGGTCGTTCTGATTCTGGAGTGAACGAAGAATCTTCTCGTCCGAAGAGTTCGCACTGTCCGCGAAGTAACCGACATACCGTCTGGCCTTCGGCAGATCCTTCATGTGGTATACACGGAGCTGTGCTCCCTCCCACGGTATGAGAGAAGGTACCTCCCTTTCCAACTACTGCACTGTATCGGTGTCGGCACAGGCAATTGCAGGAAGCCATTTTTTAGAAGGCAACCGTTAAACTTGGGCTTGGTGGTTGGTCCGCAATGTGATCGAGGATGGAGGTCCGAAAAGCCTGAAGCTGGTCCGTTGTGAGTAGGGAGCTGGGGTGGGTAGCAGAAGTAACCGCAAGGCTTATAGCTCCCACCATGTCCCTGTATGTGGCCGTCGGGAGCGGCTTCGAACCAGATGACCCCAAACCAGTGCCGTTCCGCAGTTTTTTAGGCTGTGGACACTTAGTACTGGTGTTTGGGGACACCAAGTCGTCCGACCGCTGTCGCTTGACGGCGACTTGGTTCGATTGAGCAAGCTGCTCTGTCGGAAGGAGGGCCAGCTTCCTGGCTTCTTCGTACGAGAGTGAAACCGACTGACTTCCCAACACTTACGGCTGGCAAAAGCTGCGGCAGAGCAGGCCCTATTGCTGGTATCGCAGGGTCGGCTAGCTACCGGGTAACCAAGGATAACGCGGATAAAGTACAAAAACCAAGAACGTTCACATTTCTAATTTTTATTTCGTGTAATTGTGGCGTGTGGGTGTGTAATCACAAATGATGGTGTGGCGTGTAACGTTTACTCACTACTTTTGCTGCTTAGGCTACGCAGGAGTCCTCTCGACTGCGCAACCCTATTCCGAACCGGTACGAGGCGGCAAGCGGATGGCGGATAGCGGGAACCCAGTTATCTCGAACGTTGATCACAAATGTTGCAGGCGTCTTCCCTCTTTGACGCAATCGGCCTGACCGCGGCTGACCGCAATGGCCAGAACCGAGAGGGGACCCTCCTTGACGGTTAGGACCTGTTGTCCAAGGGTGTCGATGCTCCTTTACGGGTTAGGCGCGGAACCGTTCCAGGTTCGCGGGCCGAACCGTGTCCTGCGCAGTTTCTTCGTAGCTGCGGGCCAATCTGCAAGCGCACTACCAATAGCCCCACAAGGGGGGGGGGGGTTCCAATCCTAGGTCTTACTCACTGCACAGCACATGGACGCCTGTTGTATCAAAAAAGCTCCCGAGTCTGCAAGTCCACTTCCTTTTATAGTCTCAGAAAGTCCGCCAGTTCCCTCCAATAGTTTTGCGCTTAATTTAACTCTTCATTTTTGAGGCAGTTTGCGCCATACTTGGTCCCGCCTCATCGACCAAACAGCGATTTGTATTGTTGCAGCGGTATTTGTCCCTAACTTATGTGCTTATGTTCTGTATTGGAGAGAAACGTGAAGGCTCGAAACACACGAATAAATAATGACATCAAATAAAAACTAAGAATTGTAACCAACGGTTACAAGAGACCGGAGCGAAGATTTTTGCTCAGTCGCCGCCTTTGTGCGTCACCCTTTTCTCCCTGGGTGCTACCCCCCCCCCCCAGGTTGCAGTAAAATCATCTTGTTATCAAAAATTGCGAGAGTTATCACGTTCGTTTTCAATTGCACCAAGTCTACCCATTTTTGGGAAATGGGTTGAGATTGTACTCCTAGAAGCAAATTTATATATTTTACTAGGGTTTCACCTCGACCTCCACCTAATTGATAATTAATCTCAGGGATATCACCCTTTTGAAAATGACACCGATGAAAATTTTCCTCATGGGTGTCCCCCCCCCCCCTACAGGGTGTCGCCCGGGGTGGATCCCCTCCCCCCTCACGCTACGCCTAAAGTGCTGATTTCAGAAACAGGAAACAGCAAATTGCAAGCAACGAATGAAATTCAAAACTTGAGTGACTGGCTCTATGCTAAATTTCATATGAGCAAGACCTGAACCTTCAGTATAAAATCAAAACCAAATAATATGAAACTACTATCGAAAAGTGAGAAACTGCTATAGGATATTTATAACAAAAATTCCTATGTTTTAAACGAAATACGAATGTTCTCGATACAGGTTGCAAAATTTTGAAAACTTCAACCTGCCTTTTAAATTAAAAACGCTAGAAAAAAACATTACGGTTTTAAACTTTAATTTTTAATCATAAACTCGAAGTTTGAAAATATTCGAATTAGGAATTTCACATTCCAAAGCATCGGAAATACATATTCAAAAACCAAGTAATTTACTAAAAAATTCAAACATCTGCACATAAATTTTTTTTATACAAGTTTTATGTCCCGAATTCTAAATCTTATTTACCATTTGTAAACCTAGAGTTTTAAATATAACAATTCAAAATTGATTAAAAAATTTGAAAGTAAAGTCTAAACTGAAAATTTGGATTTTGAAGTAAGATATCAACTATTCAAAATCCCACATCTAAATCTCTAATCCCGGAATTCTAAACTTGCAATAAAATCTCAATAATTGATTCCTCAATTATTGATTCCTCAATTATGTCATATTACTAGTGTTAGGATAACGCCAGTTGTAAAACCTGAGATCCTCAACCCCTTATGATTTTTTTTATGTTCAGTAACAATTTCAGAAGTAGAAAGCAAATTTATTATAAAGACTCTTGAAAAAAATAAAGTGATATTAGGGCCCAGAAGCCATATATCATACAACAGATTGTTAATCACGTAGCTTACGGATTCTCGCTATGCTATGAAATATCCGATTAATAAATACATTATAGAAATCACCTTTTATCAATATCGGAAAAAAATCTATCTTCATGCCACTGACCGATCACAGGTGTACGCCAAAATTCAATCTCTGAATCGCTAAGAGAGTATCGATAGCCACGCAGAAAGTGACCGTTCGTCCTGTTTTGAATAAACCAAACCGCTTAATTTCCCTAAGCGGTGCTATTTGCATCACAGATTTTCCATCGCTGCACCTCTTTGTGGTGGCAAACAGTATAGTGGCACCGGATCAATACCGGATGACACTGACAGAGATTATGCGAACTGGGGAGACCTTCAAACGTTCCGCTAGCTGGCTGAGGGAGCCCACTCTGCAAAACAGTACCACCGATCGCCGAGAGTTTTAATTTCCTTTTCGCCTCTAGAGTTTTGCACTGAACGCGGTTGGAGAAATTTGCAAACTCTATAGCCGTGAAATTTGCTACCGCCGAAGATTAGAGCCGTTGAAAGCTGTTTACAACTTGAGCCACTAGTGGTTTTTTTTTCGGTAGCTGGTGGTTTAAAACCTCGCAAGAGGCTCATTCCATCTTAAAGATTTTTGTGTTTTTTTTGCAGAAGGTGATTTCTATTGACATTTAGGTTTGTATGAGACGTACGTTTGTGCAAGTGATAAATGTGAAATAAGTTTACATTAAAATATGGTAAAATAAAATTTAATGTTCTTACTCTTTTAATGCCAAAGAACAGTAACATCATTTTTATTTATTTAACTCTACGAACATAACACAAAACATTTCCAATTGCTTCCATGCTTAATTTCATTGTCATTACCATCAAATATCTGTTATCTGCTAATAACCATTAATTGCGGTTTCACACGCCGGAAAACCGGACATTTTCTCTGAATTGAATAAATAAATAATTCGATTTCCAGACAACACGAACCATGTTTTGATTCATTGTGGGTTCGCATGCCATGAATGTGCAATTTGTTTTACCAATTCGGTGCTTGGTCATCTTGTTCCGTTGGGAACACTTTACGAGATAAATATAAAGCGAAATAATAATTACGATCGACACAGCAGCTGACAACGATGCTGGCTACGACATTTCATGTGTTGGTAACTGGTTGCACGCAATGAAAAGTTCAGCCGATCTGATATTATTTAATACAGTTCGGTCTCAGGAAGTTCAGTGACTCAGCCATTATCGAGTCGGTTTAGGAATGGATTGCTGGAAGCAGCCTTCGACCGCGAGCATAACCATTACTCTGTATTCATGCTGGGAGGCTCGAATTTCTAATCTTGCGTGAGGTCTTAGATGACGATGGTGTGCAGGAGGAGGATGATGCCGGTGAAGATGATGACGGTGGGAAAAATTATTGCACCATCGTCTGAAGGCTGTTTTTCTTTTTGAAAAAAAAATTAACTCTTCAATTACGACCGGTTTACGTAACTTTCCGGCCTTATTAAATCAATATTAAGTCAAATTTAATTTCTAATAACTGTCTTCTGCAAATACAATGGAGCTGAGTGGATTTACTCTATTATTATTTCTCTAAAGGAATCACAGCTTTTCGTTATTCGAACCATTAAATCCCAATTTAGTAATTATAGATTAAAATACGTTGTCAAACCAATGAACAAACAATGATAAAGGTATACGAAACCTAACGACGTGCGTATCATGAAATATCGCACCGTCTCAATTAGCTGCTTTGAAAATAGCTCCATTTTGCGCGTTAAACCGCAACGCCAGCAGTAACACTAGGATGCAGTTTTCCACAACAAGACACTTTCCCTTCCCATTCTGCCTGCTAATATACTGCCGCTCTGCTAATGGCATATGAATTATGACGGCCCATGCACCCATGCATACGTATACGGCAAGCATCCACTCTGTGTCCGTACCAACAGCAGCACTACACATTGTTGGAAACGACGACGTATGCCACCCAGTGCAACCCCTCCCAGCAGCCCAGCCACTTACTTACGACACAGGCAAAGAGCAGTGCACTCGGACCCACTACACGTGCTGAATGCAGGTAGGACGTACCTTGGCTCGCTGCTGCACCACTCGTTCGACCGTTGCTATCGTTCGGAAAATTCTCACACATAAATTATTTCGCACCATCTCACGTCGCACCGCAAATCGCCCAGCCCAACGTCTCTGGGAACAAAGCATCACACTCATAACGATGACGGGGTTGGAGCGTTTCTTTCTGCCCCCAAGCAGAGGCAACAAGCAGCCGGTTTGGTTTGTCTACGACAGTGTTTGGGGGGTTTGTTTATGTCGAAAGAAAACGAATCCGAAAAGGGGCTTTGCCGGGAGGGACATAAAAAAAGCTCAACTGAATGGAATCCGCTTGCGAACCGAACGAGAGGAATCTTTACCTATCGGTGGTGCGCTTTGTGAGTGATGCCGGGATGCTGTCGATAATTCACTGTCAACTGAGCGGGTAATTGAACCAAGCTTTGAGTGATGTTGCGATTATGATTGTTTGCGGGAAGTAAAATATCGCACTTTTCGGATCTTTCTAAGAAACCAAATTTGCGTAGAATTGATTCCAACCTACATCAATGAAGCTTGGTTTACTGGCAACGGCGCCGTGAACCATAATAAATTTTCTGTAGAAATTCTATAGAAATAACAGACAATATTTTTTTTTTCATTCACTGATTTTCAAGAGAGAGCTACACATAACTATGACAAAACTACCATAAGATTGACATATTGTCGAAATGTACCCTTATTGAGCTTCGGAAATGTTTGATTTGGTCCGTCGTAATGACAGCTCTGAACAACACTGGTTCGTACATCTTCGTCTTGTCATAATATTTTGTTTGTAGTAAATTGCTTTTACTCTATTTTATCTCAGTTTTTAGCAGATTGATCTAAAAACCCATTACTTAACAACTGAAACATTCTACTTGCGTTCGAGCATCGACCGGATCGATTATTTTAGATTAAATTACTTCACAACTTCACATAGTTGGTTGGATTTTATAGAGATACATCGTTACGATATACCTCTGGAAACCAAAAAACTATACGCTTTAATTTATTTCATTTATTTTTCAGCACAATATTCCCAATTTTTTTTTTCAGCACAAAATTCCCAATTTTGCATAAAATTCGGAATACACTTTTTTACATAAAAGTTTTGTTATTTGTTTTTATTTTTTTTAGGTTTTTTTGTGTTTATTTTTTGTAATCAAAATTTTAATTTTACAATCCAGAAGACTCAATTTTATCGAAACGATTCTTTTTTATTTGCATAGAAAAATTCTTAAAATAATAATCTAATTCCAAGGAAATTGCAGATCGATGGTTTGAAGAAAAAATAATCCTTCTCTTACAGAAACTGGGAAAGAATTTTAAGTTTCCATTTGAAACCCCATGCAAAATGATGCACATCATATACAATCGTAAAAATTCGGCCCAAAAAGATTACAGCTATGTTTTTCGACAAGAAGATTGCGATTTTTTAAACCTCTTGTTGAGAAAGCATACTTTTGGCGAAACACTAGAATAGAAATTATCTGTATCAGTGGCGTATCCATCCAACGGGGGGAGTGTGGTCGGTTTCAACAACCCCCCTCCCCTCCCCGAAGCCACCAATCTTTTATTTTATTTATATTTAGGGTTCAGCATTACTATTCATTAGTGCTGTAACGGAATGTATGGGAAAAATTTTAGCTTCGGTTAGCAGTAGGGTTCAAAATCTTCGTCTTCCCAAAAAATTCTCATGCAAAATTTCGGCTTCGAACGGCTTTATAGCGATCAAAATTTCACTTTTTTGACCAATGAAAAAATGCACGGAAATACTCGATATGAAATAGTCTAAACCGATTTCTTTTTAAGCAAGTGTCTTAGAAATTTCTGCGGAAGTCTTCCAGCTCGAAAATTTTCTGACTCCCCAAAATCGATTTTTCAAAATTCAAATTTTTTTTTCAGAACAGCCCTAGATCGATGATTTATGCATTTCTAAAACATTTGGCATGAAAACAAAATTCGATATCGAAATTTCCATGCCTTTTTTCATCGCTCAAAAAGGTGAAACACGACTTCCGGAAGCCCGATAAGATTACAAAAGCTATGTCAATCTTCAAGACCTTTGCCAGAGACTCATAATGAATAAGTTCCCGCACGTGCGGAAAAAATAACGACCGTCAGAAATCAAGTCTGTTGCTACATTGATTTTATTAAACAAATTCTACCAACCTTCCTAAATTCCGGAGAGAAACAATTCTCTTTTCTGTTTTTTCTTCCTGTCATTCTCTAGCTATTTAGATCTTGACTTTGTTTCTGTCACCTTATAGTTACCAAGACAGAAAACTCTATCACTATCCTTTTTTTGTCACGGGAAACAAGGTGGGTAGTACCAGCGCTTTTTGTGGCGAAAGAATATCGAGAAAATTTACTCTTTCAGATTTCGTAAGGGAACTGTTCCATTATTCATCTCAGCCCATATATTCATCTCATACAACATGAAAACACAATTGAAAACTACATAGAACGCATATTTTCTAACTAAACCCATCTATTAATCCATGGAATCACTTGAAATTTCTCATGAAGTAGAATTCTCAAAAACTTACTTTATTTACGGCCCTCAATTTGATATCATAGTCGGGCATCTGCACTAGTAAACTCATTTATTTCAATCACCTACCTCAGAATACTAAATCTCGCATTGCTCTATACGGCTGCAACGGGGCTCGTTCAGCAGCCAACCATATTTTTTTAACTCATTAGCGGGTTTATTTTAATCACTAAACAAAATCACTCAATACACTGAGAATATTTTTATCTTAAAAATGTTCACCTCAAATTTTCAAAAACAAGCTTTGATTAGCAGAAATATATAAGATGATTTTTTAACAAATCCCAAATTTCAACTGTATGTATTTTCATCTGTTTTCACTGCGTTGAAGATAATCAAAAGTTGCCAAATCAGTTTTGTTAATACGAAGAAGTCATACTGAAATTATTGAATTATTCCGACATAATTCACATAAATCGACAGCACTGCAGTAGTTTACCTAGGTTACCAATTTTGTGCGACTACAGCTACAACTACAGCTACAACTACAGCGAATACCTAGGTAACCTACTACGACGGTTTGCGGCTACGTTCATTCACCAATCAACATTAATTGATTGACAGTGTGATAAATATGGGGGCACCGTGAGATGAATAATTGAGCAGTGATTCAAGTCTTGAGATGACTATGGGAGGATTGTGCGAAATAGTTTGTTTTACAAAATTCAGAATAAATCTGTCTAAGTTTACTAAATTCCCATTGCTGGGCAATTCCATAAGAGCATGTAAACGTATTTTGTTTATGTGTTCAATGACTTTGTGAAAATTTGGTGTTTGATCCGTGCATTCTTCGTGATTATCGGCCTAATGAGATGAATAATGAAACAAATACCCTACCAGAACGGTGCATCGAATGTATGTCTGTCTGTTTGTGGGAACGCAATTTTTTTGATTATACCTGTTTCGGGGAAGGAGGCTGCTGCACAATTAAGTTGAAATTTTCATGGGAACTTTTTTCCAGAAGACAAAACAATTGATATCAACGGCTGAACCAAATTCGAAAAATCTATTTTCTTTAGCACCCAACTGTTTATGTCATGCAGTAAACAACAATTCGAATGTTGTTTCCGAATTGACCGTTGACTGAGCTACACAACGGTTTATTTAAAGAGCATGAGCGTTGCACGGTAAGCGGTATCGCTAATGATAGCAAGAAAACACTTTATCTCTTAAGTTATTCACTCACATCTCTACTACAAAGCAACCAGTATTGAGATTGCGTGATGTGAACGCGCGAAACCACTGTTTTTTTAGTCCCATTTTGCTACATGGTAGTCTCTGATTAGTAACCTAAATCTCTTCAATATTCTCAAAATTCACTTTTTCTTAACCCTGAATTGGTAATCATATTTTGATATGCATGAAAGCATAAAACGAGGAATAAACGATGCACTTTTAGCAAAAAGTGGAAAATATTGCTGAAAGCAAGAAGTAAATTTGACGTCAAATTTAAATCCGCCGAAGAAGAAATTTCCGTAAATATTTGATTGAGTTTCGATTAGGCTTTAAAATGTTTCATTTTGAAAACAAAATTAAAATAAAGAGATAAAATCCAGAACAAATCGGGTCGCAAAATTGTAATTTAAATTAAAACTGAATCAGGTGGAAGTTTGATGCAAATTGGAGTTAAATCAAATTTTTAATTTAAATTGTAGACGACAGAAAATTAATTCACTTACTATACTTTTAGGAAGAAAAAAATAGATTTAAAAACAAATAAAAAGTTATTTAATAAAAAAATATATAAACACTAAATTTTGAATTTTATATGGAATAAATTTAGTTGTATAAAAATTAATCAGCTAATAATCGTCATTTGCAGGAAGTGTTACTTTTCTCATTTCATTCATAGAATACGGCGGCCAAAGGCTTAAAAGAGTTAACAGAAATGCTGTTTTAGGCAAAATAACTTACCATGATTGGTTTCGTCACCTCGCATAGAGAGTACTAAATCACAAGGGTTGTGTGCAAAGCCACGACCGCAAGGTTGACGAGGAACTGATATGGATATAGAATATATTTAATATGTTTGAAGTTTTGTGCAAAAAAAGGAGTTGAAGAGCTAGAAAATTGCACTTTGCACATATAAATACGACATCACGGAACCGAAACGGGACAAAAACTATGTGACGCCAACTAGTTTTAACAATCAGATTGTGCATGCAGATAGAAATAATTGACTTTTGATTAAAGCGCAAAACAAGAAAATATCAACTCTTCAATAATTTATATCTTGTCCTTATAAGGACGATTGTTGTTCAATTCAATATCTGATATCGTATTTCTGTGCTATCCCGGCCAGTAGGAATAAGGTTGATGACTATTTCAATTGACGAAGAAAGAGACTCTTTCATTTCTCAATTGAAACTAGCACCGCATCACGTCGTTTGATGGTAGCCGCACTTAAAACGGCAATGGCATCTAATAAATATGTCACGCAAATTTCGATGAAAATTTCGGAATTTTTTTTTCGCTGTTGATCACTGGCGCTGTGTAACCACTTCGGATTGTGAAACTGGTTTTGTTGTTTTCCGTTTCATATAGTCACGGTTTTCTTTTCTCACTCGTCCATATATTTGCGCGAAGTACTGTATGAAAGCCCCCTGTCTCCGTTAGCGCTCATTGTCATTTTCGATTGAGAATCGTAATGTGAGAGTGACGGTGATAATCTTTTCTTTCAATTGAAACGCATTTGTATCAGTTTTTAGTCCTTCAGTTGTCAAACTCAAAGCAAGAGCTTCCGAGTAGTTTTCATGTGACTCACGAAGAGCTTTAGAATGGTACAAAACTTTTCAATTGAAAGCGACGGGTCAAAGCGTCACTATAACCTGATAATTGTCAATTGAAAATGACTTTGTCAGGCTCTTTCAAGCCCTATTGATGCTGCCCGCTACCGCACAAAGGCAGTTTTCTCTAAGGAAGTGCCGCTGCTGATACCCGCTGCCATTGCTGATGTTGCTGCTGCTGCTAAGTAAGGACTGTCCCAGTCGTTAGCCAGAACTAATATGACTGATTTAGGCAGAAGCATGCTCTTATATAGACCAAATAGAACCTTCCTGGTATTTTTTTCCAAGGAGACTGAACCACTGCGACCATTGATAGCAAATCTATTGTGGTAACCTTTTCGATACAACAGGTCTCTCTGACGGGCTTGGGAAAGTAAGCATTAGGCGAAAAAAGTCCCTCTTATAATAAAACTGTTCTGAGTAACGTATAATAGTTTTCTTCAGGGAATTGTAATTATGACGCGGTCTTGGCTGGAGGAACGAGGTTTCGACTCCTTCCTCTCGACAAAAAATATAAGTCCTACTTATAATAAACCTGACCAGAGGTGAAGCATTGAGTGCCTCTTCAGGGAATTGTGATTGTGACGTGGTGTTGGTAGGAGGAACGAGGTTCGATAAGACTCCTTCCTCTTGACAAAATAAGTCCTTCTTATAATAAAACTGATTTCAGAAATATTTACCCTCTACAGGGAATTGCAATTGGCGATATTGGCACGAGCAACGAGGTTTCGATAAGACTCCTTCCTCTTGCCATAATAAGTCCCTCTTAGAATAAACCTGGCCAGAGAGGAACGTTAGGTGTAGCCTCAGTTCAGGCAATTGTAATTTGGCGATATTGGTAGGAAAGAAAAGAGTCTCGGTATAGTAGAGCAGTAAGCTTGAAATGTAAGGGTAAACTCTCACACACAAGCACGGATATAAATAAAAAAAGCGTATCATTCACTTCAATAGTGATACTGCCAATAATATGAAGTGCGGAGTACAGAAAACACCTGGGCAATATCACAATAGATCAAAATGTCTCTGGTCGCAGTGATGAGTCCACACAGAGAAAAAAAAGTAAAATACCGTACCGAATTCCTCGCCTTTAAGGCAGTGATTTCGATGTTGACCACTGTGTAGGCCTTCCGTCACGTTAGTAACCTTGGATTTGGAGGGATTTCTCGATAAGGATCTATACCAAACGCAGGAACAGCTTGCTTAGGTATTAGGATTTACCAGGAGGAGGGCTTTGTAGCCGCAAAGCTACAAAGTCCACTTTGACAAGCAAGTAAACTTGAGCTCGAATCTTAGTAAAATCCAGGCCATTCGTCACACTTCATTTTATTAGCAGTAACACTATTGAAGTAAGTGATACGCTTATCATACATATCAGTGCTTGTGTGTAATTTACCTTTCCGTTTCAAGCTTACTACTCTACTATACCGAGCCTCTGTCCATCCTAACAATATCGCCTAGTTACAATTCCCTGGAGAGAACTTTCATATGTTACTCACACCAGTTTTATTATAATAGGGACTTATTTTTGTTAGGAGGAGAGTCAACAGGGGTACTGTAGAATCCAGATTGAAGGAAGGGTACGTGGTGGGGAGCCTGAGAATAAACCCATGCTAAGAGTCCTTCATCAACCAAATGGCCTGATTCTACTAAGATTCGAACCCACGACCACCCGCTTACCAAAGCGGACTCTGTAACCTTGCGGCTACGGAGCCCCCCAACGGACGACGGACTTAGGAATGGGTTTATTTTCAGGCTCCCCACTAACCTTTTCTTTACGTTGAATTCTACAAAACCTTGATAAATACCTGTTGACAGAAATAAGTCCCTCTTACTATAAAACTGGGCAGAAGGATACTCAGTTTAAACCTATCCAGGGAATTGTAATTGGCGGTAAAAGGGTCGGAGACAGCAAGGCTTGGAGTAGTGAGCGTGAAAAAGCATACACATAAGCACGAATTTTAGTAATCATTGCGATGATGCAAAAACAAGGAACTTGGATTTCCTAAGGTATGCAGCCAAGAGACGTTGAACGTCGTTTATTCGCATGTGAATAACTTCTTGAAAAAGAAGAGAGTTTTCATCATCGCATCGTAACGGGTAACGAAATGTTTATTTATTTAGCAACCTAACAACAAGAAACGGAAACTTTCCGGCCATTCTTCAACGTCGTTGCTTGATCGAATATACCCACTGCTGCGTATCTGGTGGGACCAGGTCGGTGTTTTTTATTATGAACTGTTGAAACCAATCGAAACCATCATTGGTATCGACTTCAATTGATGTGATTGAGCTGAACACTGCGGGAAAAATAGAGACACGAAAGAGTGATCCTACTGCATGACAACGCTCGACCTCATTCTGCTAAAGACACTAAGGGGGGACCCTACTCTGGAAGGTCGAAAAATAATGAAATTTCGTGATTTTTTTTTCTTGGCTGAAATTTTGTTTGAGCATGTAAAAATGGATTATCTAACTTGTTAGGGAGACAATGAAGAAAATTGGAGCACCAACGATTCACGGGTCGAGCGAAACAAAAACGCCCCTTCCCGGTTTTAGACCATTTTACGAGCCGTTTCAAAACTGAATTCATGAATATCATTTTAACAGAAAACATGGAACTGCTAGCATAACGCACGTAAAAACAACATCAACATCAGCAAATACCGTAAATGATACCTGCTAGAAAAATGGTCTATACACGTTTGCCAGTGTATGTACGGGAAGTGTCACTTATCTTAATAAGCAAACGCATAAAGAATGTATAACAGAAAAACAGCAGGAAACCCGATATTGCATTCCACACACGCGACATTTTACTGCACTTTCAGTGCGGCGTAAAATAAGATGTCGAATATATTTTACTGGGTGTGAGCTCGAATATCAACACATAACAAAATCGAATCTGAATCCATTGAAATTGCTGCATTCCCGAGCGCCTCTACAGCCTGCGGTCATCACTCACATCAAACACAAGTGTCAGCAAGAAAAACTGATGAAATGTAAACTTTTACTAAGCAGATAATTTCCTCGTGCTGACGATAGCCATGCTGCCAGAGCTTCGTTTTAAATAATTTACTCTTTGAAAGCAAAAAAGACACCCATTTTTCATAACCATATTGTTCGGAGGGCGTAAATTTTATAATCTGATTGGGTTCTTCAATTTGTCTTAACTGACCAAAAAAAGAGGAAGATTCGAATTCAAAAGAAATAATAAACTCACTTTCCAGCAGAGCTTGAAAGTCAATTGCAATTGTAGGAAACATCCTATTAAATACATGCGGAATTATGACGCTTGCATAAATGGAAAAGGTAAAAATCAAAAAGAATTTTCCATTCCAATTAGTTGATTGCTTTCTTGAGCCGACTCGAAGTTATGAACTTAAAAAGTTGATCTGCCTCACTCACCAACCTCTACTAACTTGAAACTATTTGTGAAAAGTGAGTTGTGAAGTCTTCTTAGAAACTTTTGCTTGTTATTTCAAACAAACTTCAAATGATTTTGCTCTCCTCTGCTCCACCGTGTGCCATCAAACCAAAACAAAATAATTAATTTCGAAGTTCAGCTTAAAGCGAGCATCAACTATCAGCTCAAATCGAAACTTTAACGTAAGAGCATCAATCAAGTTGCTTACTTAATAAAAAAGATGAATCTAATCAGAATTTGGAATGGCCAAGCATGTTCTAACTGTCAATCCCGTACACCAAACCGATTACTTCCAATGTCGGCAGCAGTTTAAAGGCTTACTGACCCATCATCTCAATCATCATTTCCATCGTCTTCGCTAACGTCATTCTCTATCATTGGTTTAGAATGTGGGTACAGGTATCTATCATTAGAACAAGCCATTGTTGTTGTGGAAGAACAGTGGCGCACGTTAGGAGTTTGGGTCGAAATTTGGTGAAAAGCCAGCTGGTAATGACCCTAATAACAAGTCGGGGATGGAATGATTACGTTAGAGGTTTCTGGCTTTTGTGCCCGACAAGTGAATATTTTATGTTGAAATAATTCTGTACCGGTTTACGCAAAGATGTTCGAATAGTCCCGCAAGTGAAACTGGATGGTGCGTGCGGTAAGCCGATCTTAATGATCGTTTCATGCTGCGTGATACACGTTTCTCTTGAACCACTCGCCTATCACAGAATCACTGAGCGTGCGTGGGATAGAATCGTCCTAGCCTCCCGGAATGCATTTGATGGTGTTTTAATTGTTTTCGGGTTCGGTTTCGTGCAGGGTGACGGCTTCCTGCTTAATTGTTCGAAATTTATGTGATCATTCGGCTGGGCTGCTCTGGTCTGGTTTGCCTTCAAATCCAGTTCTTGCGGTTACGATTCTAACGTCTAATCTCTAGCTCACGTGATAAATGTGCCATTGGACAACGTAAATTCTAACTCGCAGGCCCGCTAGAAAGGTGAGACCGCTAATTTTCAGGGGAAGATTGTTTTGAAAGCAGTTTACTTAAGGTGTCGTAAATTTATTATAGCTTGTAGAGTTCTATAATCAAATCTTAAATTTGGGGCTTTTAGTTTTAAATAATTTCCATCTGATTTCGTACGAACAGAGAACCCCTTAGCTTCTCGAAACATGGGGCAGCATTCGCCATAAGAGACAAAATCAATTTATCGTGATTCATTTCCCCACTGCACTAGTTTCTGTGGCACTGCATGTGATAGTTTGCATCCATTAGTGTCAAAAGCTGATTCGCTTCATTAAGTAAATATCTTGTCACAACCTATCATCAACCTCATCGCCGACGTCGTCGGTGTCGCAACCGCCGGAACAGGCAGCGTCAGAAGCAGTGCCAACATCGCTGGGATGCTGAATTCAAAGAAGATAGACAACTTGCACTGTCATAGTGCTGTCACTTTCCATCGTTTTGCCTACCATCGGAGAGCTTCGCAACTGCATTCGAATAAAGTTACCGAGTGACGGCGGCATCAAACTGTGTAGAAACGTTTAAAAACCTTGATCTTCTGTACATACTCGTCTCTTCGATTCCCTCTTTGAAAAGTTTACCATCAACAAGACGTTCATTAGGCAAAACTTGGTAATGGCAGTCTTTGAAGAATATCTTCAGATTGAAAACCAGCAATCATTGGTAGTAAGCATCCATAAATGATTCGATAAATGTAACACGCTGTTTGGTAGATAACCGCCGATTCACTTTCCGCAGATATTATGCGGAAAATATTTTTTACACTTATTGAAGGTTGCTAGTCAGACAAACGAGAAGTTCTCTTTCTCCCTCTCTCCTTTGTTTCTGTTTAACGAGAGTAATCTTTTGTATCACATCTGAATAAACTTCAATTTTAACTATTAGGAGCAAATGAGACGCCAACAAATGAACTTTAATTTTGTTCATAGTTTTCGCTAAATCAAGCGAGAGATTTTCGTGGGGGAGGACTTACCAAAAAGAATATTTGGTCTGCCGAATTATTATTTATTTCCGAGCACTGTAATGAAATTTAGTTTTTCCTAACTCTCATTCAAAGCGTTGTTTGATTTCTCCCACCTTTGAGCAGGGGAAAAAGAGGGATGTTGCAAAAATATTCGACTGATTCCATCATCAACAATCATTGTGGACGTGTCTGCATTCGTATCTCTGGTATCTATGACGATATATGGCATTCAAAAAAATTTTCACCGCAAAACAGGGCATTCATTCAATAATTAAGTCGAATGCTTCCATGCAACGCTACATTTGATTCATTTGCCACCCAAAAATAATATCCATTCGCTACCAACGAGATTTCCCACAGTGAATAATGCAATAAACGACATAATCAGATTGAATCGAACACTTTCGGCGATTTACAGCTTTTCCGAGTGGCAGTCAAATTGTTTCTTTATTGCGGTACAAACAGCAGCCAGCGCTTCCATCGGCAATCTATTACTCCATCCGGTTCACTCAAATTGGTATCTGATGTCATCTCGTTAGCGCGACTCTTTAAGGGGCTGCTGCACTCTCGGTAACTGGATCCAACCGGGCAAGCAAACTGGCGCTAATGTGAGCCGGAGCGTCACTTGGGATCCCTGCGGACAGCGTCATGGATGTTGAATTTTCTCGTTTCGGCTCATTACGACAGAGGGCGGGGCATCTTACTAGACAGCCAGATCTGACATCCGCTTGCGTTCGGTCCAGCGCGACTGGATGACTCTCTGTATGGATGATAAAAAGTTGGAAAATCGGGTCATAAAAGCGTCTGCCGTTACGAGAACCAGTTGGGGCTTGGCCCGTCTTGGTCTTGTGGCGATCCCTGCGTTTTTTTCTCTCTCTGTTGCGATCGCGAAATGCAAAAAAACACACTTTCCGAAAATCGTTCCACTACGCTATGGGCACGAGCTACAACGCTGCTGTAGCAGCCAACGCCGATTTTGTTTTCTCCTGCTCGTGGAGATGAATTTATTGATTCTTTCACTTTTGCGACCGATTTACTAAGCCGCGGGCAGCCGAAAACGTCTCCCGTGTGCCGGTTTGCACTTTCGCTCTCGATCCAGTGGAACTGATTGTGTGAAGTTTCAATCTGCCGCCGTTTGGATGGGTCGTTTCGTGTTTTGTGTCGGTTGATAAATTTGTTAAATTGATCCGTTATTATTATTTTTTAGCTTGCAATACTAAAATACTGTACCAACTTATAATCGATATAGCTCTTGGATTCATGCGAAAATAGGGGGAAACCCTAATTGAACCCTCTATTCAAATACAAAAAGTACATATTTAGCCTGCAATTAATTATACACACTGCCTGCACTCAGTTCAGTGACTGCAAGCCACCCCGTCTTCATCCGACTCCTACGGCATGGATGCGCGCACAGGTTAGGCACCGGCGCGCTCTGTTTGTTGCCATATCGCATATCTATCTACACACTTTTGCGTTCTTTGAATTGAAACGCCCGCTTGCATGCCGACGAAGAGACGACGAGTGCAAAAAAAAAACACACTCCCGGATAAATAATAACTGGAAACTGGCGGCTGATTCCACGCCCTTTTGCCTGACGTGAGATGATGCATGCCGGCTAATTCGATGCGCTAATCAAGAGCAGCTGTGCCGAGGCTATGATGCCACGCTATGCGATTCAGCTTTCATAATAATAAGTGCGGCGGAAAAATCACTGAACCCGCAATTGCCTTTTTTTTTTGAGACTACATCCCATCCTGAGACGTGGAACCAGAGTCTGTTGTCTGTTGAAACAATAATGATGGGCATCGCTAAGCCAAAAAACTTAACGCCAAACTTTGGGAGGGCATCCTATGGTATAATTACAGACTTGTACTTGTCTCCGGAGAGACAAATAACAAACGTGAGACAATTGACAATTGACAATTGACAATTGACTAGACACTCAAAAGCCTTTTTTAAAAATATTTATTTTAATATATACAGTAAGGTCTTTTTTACATTTTTTTTTTTACGCAAGTTGATTTTCTTAATTACTCAAAAACGGTACAAGATATCGACCTCATTTCAATCACCTTTTCCATTTCAGGCCACTAGGTACCATATATCAGTTTTCAAAAAAATCACAATTTTTGGTGTAAATACTGAAAATTTGAAATATTGAATTTTGGTCTCTAGATTGACCGCTATCATATTCAAACGAGTTCATGCAACTCAAAAAAGTCTTTTTTTCCGCGATCCCATAAAAATTTGGAACGCATCCCTCGTGTAAAAAAAAGACCTTACTGCATTTTTGTTGAAAAATTTGCAGTTGGCAAGCTGTTGTTGGAGTAGGCAGTATTTGCGAACATAAAAAAAATCTGCAGTGAATAGAATGTAGCAAAATAATATTTAGAATCATTTTAAAAGCTCTTAATCATACTTACCTATTTTTAAAGAATTACTAGAACCTTCAAGACTCATTCTTCAATTAATTTGGTATGTACAGTCAGGTTTTCTTCTAACGTGAGGAATACATACCTCGTAAAAAACCGCAAGAATTCAACAAATCCGCGTAACAAACCGCGTTAATTTAAAAAAAAAACGTGTAACCGTTAACCCAAGACGACGCCCTACGACGGCATTTTCCGTGGACGGAGGGTTTTTCTGCGTAAAACCCGTGGTAATTCAAAAATCCGTGAAGAAAAACCATGTTAATTCAAAAATCCGCTTGAAAAACTCGTATAAAAATCTAACTGTATTTCCTCATAAAAATATTTTATTATTGTAACAATTTTACAATTTTAAAAGTTAATAGTCAATAGTAGAAAAAAGTTGAGAAATAAGGTGATAATTACGTAAACAGGCGTCAATGTTATTCAAAGATCATATTTAGACCATATATCTAAATCATTTTGAAAGCGTTTAGTGGAAAGCCACGCCAAAAAACCCGCCATCCTATTTTTACCACTTTTTATTTGAATGAAACTTTGCACACGTATTTGTTCAAACAAATTGAGTATACAGAAAAATATTTGGACTAAGGAGCAACTTTGCAGAAGGGCGTATAAAATTTGGCATAGGCTCTACACCAACCCCCGATTTATTGTACAGAAAAACCAAACTTTTTTATTCTGGTTCGGGCTTTGTTTCTGCTGCTCGCTAACGCTGCTTACACCACAGCTGACCAAAACAAGTGGTAAATCACTCTATTGAGAATACATAGAAGCAAACAACGCAATCGACTTTCCTACCAAGATGTTCCCCGCATTTGATATATGCTTAAGAGACACACAGTAAAAGCACTGCAGTTGTGTAGTTATTGAGCGTAATATCTTTTTGTGTGAGAAAGCTTAAACCAGTTTATTATCTCTCTGGTGAATTATTTCAAATTCCACCACGATGTTTTTTGAGCTACCTTGATACACACGATTCGCTGCTCTCTTCAGCCCAGTGCATCGCTTTGCTCACTAGCGTGAGAGCAGTTGTTTTCGCAGTGAAAATTATTCTCCTACATCAGCGGTTCTCAACCTTTTTTTGATAGCGTACCCCTTGGCAACACTTTCCAAATCAATTGTACCATCTGGCTTGGTTTGTTTTCGCAGAGAGGGTGAGAGTAGTGGTAGATCGCATTATGTAGTCTAGTTCAGGTTTTAAATAAAACTATGGTTTGTTTAATTGCAACAGCCATGTTTTGAGAGCAAGATTGAAAAACAAATTAAATAATCTAACGAAAATTTGGTTCATCCGTCATTACTGGTTTTTATTTCGCTACCCTCTGAAGGCTGTCGCGTACCCCTAGGGGTACGCGTACCCCAGGTTGAGAACCGCTGTCCTACATGATATTCTCTGTCCTTATAGATTCTGAGGAAAAATGACAAACCTGCTTGTAGAAACAATATACTCCATAAAAAATTTTGGCTATAAAAAATTCTGATTAAAGGCTAAATTTTAATTTGCAAAACTAAACAAAGAAACTAAACTGGAATGCTCAAATTGACAAACAATCACCAAGGCTACAAACGCTGTGTGGGTATGCAGTAGAGGTATTGTAAAAGCTGGAGTCTAACCTACGCCTCACTAGTGTGGTGGCCCGAAACGACTGAAACATCCACTCAAGCTAAGCTTGGTAAAATTCAAAGATTGGCTTGCGCATCGATTTGTGAAGCAATGAGAGATACAGAAGCCTTAGATGCAATACATGTCCTTCTTCCACTTCATCAGGTGGTTCAACTAGAAGCGGAAAAAAGCACTCTAAGGCTGATTCAGCAATCCAAAAGAAGAATATTTAAAAGGAACCTTAGAATACTGAAAGATTTCCAAATAAATAAAAAGAAAGATTTCCAAAAACAATAAGTAACGAAGATTGGATGGGAAAGAAACCAAACTTCGAATTACCCTGCAGAATGCAAGAGACAAAACGGGAAAGTTGGGAACAAGGTGGACCTAAAATTCGTGACGGCTCACTTTGCTTATACACAGACGGTTCCAAAATGACCGATTCCGCGTGAGCATCACAGGGCCAGGAATAAATAAATTTTTCCCCATGGGACACTGGCCAACGGTATTCCAGGCGGAAATATACGCGATAATAAAATGCGAGAAATTAGTTACCGAAATTACCATTTTCTGCGATAGTCAGGCAGCACTTGAATCCCTGAATTCTCCTTTTTGTCACTCACTTCGACAGCTAGCTAAGAAAAACCACGTCATTTATACTGGTTTTCTGGTTACTGTGAAATCGAAGGAAATGGGAAGACTGACTCATTAGGCAGACAAGGGCCATCCACTAACTTTGTTGGTCCAGAACCTTTTTGTGGAGTCTCACAGAGCGCTTTAAGAGCTGATCTGCTCATAATTGAAAAATAATCACATGGCACTGTCCCAGCAAGTATCGTCTCAACCATTCTTCTTTAAAATGTTTTAGGCGTTTATGAATTTGTTTTAAATTGCGTTACGGAACATTCTCAAGTCGCTTCAACCAGGTGACATCTTGGGTGAGTGTTGAAAATCTATTCGCTACATTCCTGGATAATTGCAGAATCCTTCACTTTTTAGAAAATAATATATGGATTGCTTTTGTATGATTTTCTTGATTTTGAATAATTTTGTAATAATTCTAACTCAATATCAAAAACATTTTTTATTCATTTCCTTTCGTTTGATAATAAGTTATTAACTATTCACGAATAATCTGCAGTGCATTTAATGACGATTTTTTGAAAGATTATAGGATTGATAAAAAATATTAATTTTGAATATAGGTTGATCGAGAGTAACCTAAATCAATGACTTCCATGTAGAAAAACAGGATTAGAACAATAGTGGTTTGGCACGTAACGTCACTTACTTCCAATACGAATTGACTTACAGTAAGAATATGAGTGCGGGAGATTATTTAAAGGAAAGAATAGAAGAGAACAACGTAAAGGATGAAATGTTTACCTGTTATCTAGTGGTACAGCTTACTGTGCAACGCACATGCTGTTTAAGTAAACCATTCGAATTGTTATTTATCGCAAGACACAAACAGTCGAATACGAATGGAAACCGACTTTTCGAATTACGTTTAGTGATAGATCTTTGAAGTTTCATCTTCTCGGAATAAGTGCTCATGCGAAATTCAAGCTCAATCGTTTAGCAGCTTCTTTTCCAGAGGCAGCTGTAGTTCTACAATTCCATTCCATACACAGACAAATATCTATGTAACCTTCCGTTGCATAGTCGGATTTTCCCGATATTCTTTTACCGCAATAGAGTGTTACTAGACCTAGACCTAGAGTTACTAGACCTTCGCGTGGGAGAAACATCGACGGCCGCATGGCAATTAAATAAGTGAACAACTAAAAAATGAAGGGATAATGTTTTTAGCGATAAAAAATGGAAAAGAGAATTGTTTCTCTCCGGGGCTTCCGTTTAAATTGTTTAATTAATTAATTTATTTATTTCGTTAATCATAAGTAGACAATATACAATCTTTTAATACAATGTTTACTTACAAACTATTATTCATTCAATAAGCGTTGCAATTGCGTATTGAGCAAAAAAAGTGTTTAAGTTTATGCCGAGACATTCTAAAGTCAGTGGTCTCGCAGTATTGATTGTAAGTGGCCATCATACGATTGAAAGGTCCGAGTTTTGTATAATTAGTGCGGTAATGATTGATAAAACATGTTTCGATTTCGAAGTTGTCGAGCTAAATTTCTACGCATCTAAGCTTAGATAAAAGTGTAGCTGAATCAATGCGCTGTGAAACGATATAGTGTACAAATGAAACTATTGCAAATTCACGACGCTCTTTTATGTTATGAGCTTTTTTGAATTATTGTGACGTGATCAGGCTTCAAAATGGTCACGGTAGAGCTACACTGCGATAATCGTCTTTTTTTTCCTCTGACGACGGCAAGGCTCGCTGTCTAAAAACATTCTTGAACAAACATGTCGAACGAGTACTCGCCACCACGACGTTTTTTCCCTCATTTTTTTTAGAAAAAAGAGTCGTTTAAAATGCCCCCCGCTCTGTCTTTATTGCAAAGTCACAATATTTTTGTTAAATTTTTTTTTTCTTTTTCTTACAATTCATAGACGCAAGATGTCCGAAAACTACTGATAGATGATTTTTAAAGAAAACTAGCTGACCCGGCAAATTTCGTCTCGCCCATTTTTGCGTCCATTTTAATAATTTTAAATATTCCAAATTCATTGAAAAAAACAATATCGCACGCTTAGCCTTGTGGCTAATAGCGGTGTCGATCAACTAGATTAGTTGAGAGAATTCGTTATCTATATTGTTTTTGGCACATTTTGTATGTGTAGGATATATACAACGATACACCGTACCCCAGTGCTGAGTCGAGAAAATTTCTAGCTCGAAAAGATCCTCGACTCGATCAGGAATCGAACCCGATATCACAACCGTGTGGGAGAGCTAGCCGACCGACATCGCTAACCACAGAGCCACGGGATCATTGATTCCTTGCGAATTGTTTATAGTCTGCAAATGCACGACTAATCGGCCATAAGATATCATCGACTTTTGGCTTCTGTACATCACCTCTATTCTGGTTAAAGAAATGCCCATATTGGGTGGTATTTGGTCATTTTCGGCTGTTTTCCAGACACCGGAAGTCGCCTTCTCAAAATTTAAAATGGTGTCTGTGATTGATTTCTAGCTTCTGTGCATCATTCGGTTTCGAAGGTACTCATATTGGATGTTTGATTTGTATAAGAGCCCTCTCATCCAGAAGTGGGAGGGGTGTTAAACTACCATTAAAATATTTTTGCCCTCAAAAACTTCCACATGCTAAATTTGGTTCCATTTGCTCGATTAGTTCTGGAGTTGTGAAAAAATTTGAGTTTAATTTGTAGGAAGCCCCAACCTTCCAGAAGAAGGCAGGGTTTCAAACTATTAAGGACATATTTGTAACCCGTAAAAATATTCACTTGCCAAATTTGGTTCCATTTACTTGGTTAGTTTTCGAGATTTGCAGAAATTTGTGTATAATTTGTATGAAACCCTTTCCTTCCAAAAGAGGGAGGGGTGTCGAACCATTATGGACATATTTGTGACATCTAAAAACATTCACATACCAAATTTGGTTATATTTGCTTGATTGGTTCTCGAGCTGTGCGAAATTTGTGTTTAATTTGTATGAAACCCCTCCCTTCCAGAAGAGGTTTCATTTGCATGGAACCCCTCCCTTCCAGAAAGTGTGAGAAGTGTGTCCAGAAGTGTGGAATGGTCTTAAACTATCTTAATCACCTTTCTCGGCCCCCAGAACCCCTATACACAAAATTTCACAACGATCGCTTTAGTAGTTTCCAAGCCTATATGGATCAGACAGACAGAGCTGCATTTTTATATGTTTTGATAGTTCAACCGTGACGGTAGCCACCAGTCGAGCGTACTTCTATTTGCATCTAATTTTCGGTGGTAGCTTTTAAAATATGATTATAAAAAAACTGTCGAGATTCACCTGTTTTGAATTGCTGTCATATCATTGTTGTTCATTGCGCCTTCTGAGATCTCATTTCTTCGTTGTATGGAAATTCTGTTTTCGTGAATTCTACCATTTTCCTTTAAATTTTCCTAGTTTTTTTGTCGGAACAATTTGCTTTGGACAAAAACGAAGACAACAATACAAAGCCAGCTAAAATCAGACGTTCCGTTGTAAAGTTATGGGTGGTCGCACATATGTAACTTTATTTTATATATGAGATAAACCAAGGAATCCAGAATAATAGTTAAAATAGTTTTAAATTTCGTCATTATTTTTTCGTAAAAATGTTATATCTCGAAATTGGCTCGTATTACCACGGGGTGATGAGTGCTTCTTACGTAAAATTTTCCGAAAAATACGATGAAACCATCAAATTTAAAATAAAATTAGCTGCATTTGCCGAAAAATGCAAATTTAGTTTTAAAATTCAAAAATAATCTATCTGGCAACACTTCCGGTGAAAAAAATATTTTTTCTGGATTCCTTGGTTTATTTTCTTTGAAATTCACCTATCACTATTTTTCGGGTATCTTACGTCTATGAATTATAAAATAAATTAATTACTAAATTTACAACTATTTTCGTAATAATGTTATATTTCGAGATTGGCTCATATTACCTCGGGATGATAGTTGTTTCTTATGTGAAATTTTTCTAGGAACACGATGAAATTATTAAATTCAAAATAAAAATGGCTGCATTTGCCGAAAAATGTAAATTTAGTTTTCAAATACAAAAATAATTTATCTGGCAACATTTCAGGTCAACAGTTATATTTTGACTGAATTGCTTGGTTTATTTTCTTCAAAAATCATCCATCAGTATTTTTCCGACATCTTACGTCTATGACTTGTAAGAAAAAGAAAAAAGAGATTTTTAACAGAAATTGCTTGACTTTACAATAAAGAGGGGGTCCTACATAGCGGGGGGTATTCCAATCGACACCAAAAATGGGGTTTTTCCAAAGAGACAGTAGATGAATAATTCCCCCAACTTTGAGCAATATCTGTGATGGTCGTGTCCAAGTGGCAGGTACACTTCGTATGAAATGACCCCTATATCATTGATCTTGTGATAATATTTCTCAAGATAAATAGAACGAAATAGACTGAAACAGATCAAAATAACATCGCCAAAGGAATGACAGTGTGCTTCTCTTTGATGCACGAGTGTCGAATGACCAACCTGTTTTTTGCGTGAAAGGCGCCGATTGTTTTACAATTATGAGCGAACGCCTACTGTGGCGCACGCTAAGGTATCGAAATCAAATGAAAATGGTGACCGTTTACAATTCCTAAGTCCCTTACTCTTTCACGATTAGCTACAGTTTGATTTCTCAACGATATTGTAATGTTTGGCGTTGTTTTTTTTTTTCGACAGAATGACATTAGGTTGCATTTCTTACACCATGCGTAGAATATGTGTATTTAATTCTGATAGATGTCTTTTTGAATTCTTATTTCCAAAAAAAAAACTTCATATCGTCGGCATGAATTAACACTAATGGTTTTTTGAGAATAGACGAAATGTCGTTAACGTACAAGATGAAAATAAAAGGTCCTAAGTGAGAGCCTTGGGGAACAACAAGTTTAAAAAATCAGTACAAAGTGTGTCCCACATCAAATTGCATCGAAGAAAAAACGCTATAGGAAATAGCCGATCCTTTTGAAACTTTCATACAAGAAATGATAACCCATCAGTAAACATTTGAAATATTTATTTCATTCCACTTCAATGCCAAAACCGTGCGCTCGCACCTTACGCTTAACGATGATTACATATTTTTAGGGCCAAAAAAGTTTGTTTGATCGGTGTGACGTCTTCGGCAAAGTTGTAGATAGTAATTTTGTCTCTCAGAAAAAACATATACTCTAAGAAATAAATATTTATTTTTTGAAAAAGAGTTAAAAGAAAAACTAATTATCTGAAAAAGCTCATTTTTTAAAAATCAATTTTTTTTATAAAAAACTAAAAAAGATTACCTAAACAATACAATCGGTCCGATCATGGAGAAATCAGGGAAAAAAGTTATGATATTTTGAAAAAAAAAATTAATTTTTTTTCCACAGGGTACATTTTTTTATTGAAGGACAAAATTATTATCTACATCCCTGCCAAAGAGACTATGCCAATCAAATAAGCCGTTTTGACTGTAAATTTTGTTTTAATTCCCCATAGAGTGCTCTATTGGAAACTAAAAATATTTCTACAGCCGAAACGGTTTGAATGATTGACATAGTGTCTTCGGCAAAGTTGTAGATATCAATTTTGTCCTTTAAATAAAAGTCACCCGAAAAAAAAATATTTTTTTTTTTCAAAATATAGTTTTTTTCCTTGATTTCTCCATGATCGGACCGATTGCATTGCTTAGGTATTCTTTTGTTGTTTTTTTCAAATATTAGATTAAAAAAAATGAGATAATAAATAGATAATTAATTTTCAATTTTTTTTAACTTATTTAAAAAAAAAATCTTGGAGTGAATGTTTTTTCGAAAAGACAAAATTATTATGTACTACTTTGCCGAAGACGTTATACCGATCAAACAAACCGTTTGGGCCCTAAAAATTTGTAATCACCAACATGCTTGTCTTTTCTCCTCAGAAAACCTCTAGAGTGCAGGAGAACATCTTGCACTGCGAAAACAACTGCTCTCATACTAAAGAGCAAATCAACGAACATGCTAGAAGAGAACGACGGACGATTTTTATCTGGTGAGCTTCCTGAAAGCACCGCGGTGAAATCTGTAATCTCTCTCTCTTGCGAGACAATGAACTATGGTGTACTTTCTCACACGTATGGACATCACGCACAATAATTACACAGCAGAGCTATCTGCTGTGCGTTTTACAGTTTGTTTCTTGAGCATGGCAGAGGAGGAAAAGCGATTGGGAGAAAAAAAATAGATTGCGAGACCGGTCGAGTTTACTCTGGTCGAGTTTGTTTTCGCGGCGTTGCTACACGAGGACTACACTTTTGCCCGGTAGGTTTTTTTTTCACTTTCGGGACTACTCGCCAGTGGACACTGTGGTGTACTTCTGCGTTTTCTCTGTAGAGTGATTCATCCCTCTTGTTTCTATCAGATGTGGGGAGAGCTGGAAGTGTGTTTGTCTCTCTGGGACACTTTGGAGTGAAGAAAGGAGCAGTGTGATGAAAGCATTTGCTACACGCAGGCACATTCTGAAAGGGAAGTGCGCGGTGAATTTTTTCTCCGATCTTTTCACATACTGAGGAGAATGACAAGCATGATCATCAATACCTTCCCAAAATAGTATTTTTCAATAGCTTCTCAAAAATGAGTTGTGTTCCGAAAAATTCAACCAATAGCACAAAACGACATCTTATGTTTATAGAAACGTCTATGCAAAATTTCAGCCAAATCAAAAATGGTCGATTGAATTGGTTGTCCTTTTTTGTGGAATTGCTCATAAGTCTAATCATCCATGATAAGAAAATGAGGCTTTGTCAGCATCTGGGTGTACTGTTTCCGGGCCAGTGATTTTCGCACCGTATTTTGCCATTCGCCACGATTTGGTGCCTTCTATACTTTGTACGTATGCAGTCCCTCCCTGTCCTAGGCTCTCTGAACGAAAGACTTGGGCAGATTCAACTTTTTGACCACATCCCACATCCCTGATCCCGGGCGGACGTAATGTTCTCTGCACGTACGGGGACTCATGTATCATAAATCCCTGACAATGGTCAAAAAGATTATTTAGCTTTTGCCAACAGATTTCCTGAAGCTGTGCCGAAGTTTCACATTTACGATATCGAAAATTATTTGATGCCAGTTGTCTTAGAAATTCATCAGTCTTTGAGATCTGGTGTTGTTTAGACTTGTTTTTTTTAGAATTGTTTTTTTTTAAGTCGAATTTATGGAAGACAGCATGGTATTGAGATTGGACCTTTCGCAGAAAGCCGTGTTTTTTACAAAATATATTTTGGGACAACACTATGTAGTTTCGAATATTTTTCAATTTTATTCATAGTTACCAAACATTAAAAAAATACACTGGTCCACAAAATCGAAAAAAAATTACCCTAGACATCAAACTAGAGAAATGTGAAAAATAAGAGCTTTGTAACTATTTTTGTGAATTTTGGTGTCCCAAACGAGTTTTGAAGTGCGTCAAAAGGCCGCAAAGTAATAGCTCCGCGGGTTCGTCGCTTCTACGTGGCTTACTTAAAAACTTCATTTCAATCTGGAGACTTTATAAAATTTCGAGCCGGCTTAGGGCACCAAAATTCACAGGTACGATTGAAAAGCTATAATCTTCCATTTATTTTCAGTTTGAGCTCAAGGTCAAACCAGTGCTGACAAGTGGTCGAAAAAAGCGAGAAAAAAATCCCTTGGGCTCAAACTGAAAATAAATTTAAAGGCAAGTTGATTTTTGACGCCTCTAGCCAAGTCGAAAACGCGTGAAGTCTTAATAGACTGAGGGGTCAGAATGAATCTTAATTCGTAAAAAAGTTTCGGCAATATATTTCAGCCTAACGAAACCTCTCAATATAATATTCCAATTGTTCCTGAAATATTTCAGGATCATGTGTTTGCATCCTGAACTATTCGGAAATGACTCTGTCATTTTTCATTATACTTTTTTCACTTCCGATCCCAGCTATTGTAACAAGTACACATATGATTTGAATATACAATTTACACTTCTTATATTACGTCTTTTCTTCTATATGAATGTTTATTAATTACTTAGTTTGCTATCGAACATAATTTCCAAAATAAAGTTAGAGTTTAAATTATTATTAATATTTTTTGCAAAAGATCTTTGACTCAAAAACCGCGAGCAAGATCACGGTCAAAGTAGTAATTGGCATAAAAACTCAAAGAATGAGATCCCCGGTGCTCGATTTCTCTAATTGCCTTTCTCCACCCATGCCACCGACGCGACGAGATGCTTGACCTAGCCGAAAAAGTCCACTGATCTTTACGTCTGCTGAGAGAGACACTTTTGCGCTCTATCCTTTGGGCTGGGACTGGTTGGCGAGATGAAGAACGATCGCTGGAAGAGGATTATCTTTCCTAGACAAGACGTTCTTCGTGCTTCTCAGCGCGGTTGGACGATTTTCGCGATACTAATTTCCGGTAACGAAGTTACCGAAAGGCGGTTTGTCTGAGGACTTCAAAGCTGAGACCTTTCACTTTCGTCTGACTAGTGGTAGAGGTAGGAGTGGTTTTCATAGATCGGTCGTGATAGGAATAAAGTTTGAACAGGTGAATTAGGCATGAAATACTTAACTTAGCTTAGTGATAATTACCCTTTCCGTTGATAGTCAGGTTGTGCCCGTGTGAAAAGACGTGAACCCCATCGTGCTCAGAAGGTAGAAATTCTCTGTGTTTTTAAAACCCATGAGGTAAGCCGCCCATTCTCGGCCGGAAGGCAATTTGCCTAAAATGCCACGTGTGGCTATCCTTTATATAACTAGCTATAATCAGCACGGCGCACTAGTGACACCCAACCGCATCGCCAGCAACCGTCAACCCACCGACAGTCCGACAGTGATACGGCTAGCCAAAAGACCGAAAGAGGGCCAACGACACCACGTGCCCGGAACAACCACCTATAGGCCGATCAGGGATCGGCAACTGCAGCCAACGACAACCGTGAAGGAATAAAGCGACGAGCAGCAGAGGAAAAGGGATCCGCGTGGGCGGATCGGACTAATCGACGCCAGGAACAGGAGCAACGGACAGGACGCAGCGAGCGGCGATGCCGCCCTCAGAAAGCATTCACAAGTAAACCCCGGGTATTGAGTGAGTAGCTTGTTTTTGATTTATCCATGCGCATGCGATACTAAATGTCTCCATAATTAAACGAGGGTGAGAAACAAGCGAGTTTGCCCACCGCTTACCCCCTACCCCCAATCGTGGGTGAAATTGAAACCGCACGGGGCACGTGATAAGAGCTAGCTAGAATGATATAGAGGAAAGGGAATAGAGAAATAGTTATGTGCTAGAAGACAAGATGGAATAAATATTGAATCATGGTTTGAAAAGCAAATAGAATAAAAGTTATCATTTAGCGCAATTAAGATGTTTTGATGCGCTTTATCACAGTTCTCGGTTAGGTTTTTCATGCTGTTCGGTTTGTTTACTTTCTTGTTTTTTTCATGAGTTTACTGGAGAGGCTGACTCCGATATCAGCCAAGACAACTCCCAATTCGCTGATAGGCAGTCGAGTGGGAAGTTGAGGCTTTGCCAGTGATGAGAAAACCTCCTTGTGTAGTATCGGTGAGATCTAAAATCGTTTGTTAGGACGCCGAAGTCGTCGCGTCAGTCAAGTTTTCCGCCGCAGGTGTATGCGGAGTACAGCGAGAGTTTTGAGTCTGCCAACTTGCTTCCCCTCCCTTGGATAGGGATAAAAAAAAGGAACCTTCTCCCAAAGGTCTCAGGTCGGGCAATCGTTAATCGTGGTGGGTGGTCTCTCGCATGAGAGTGGCGCTTAAGCCACCCACTTAGCACCGGGGTGCAGGCAGGCGGACCAGTTAAACTATTTATTCTAAAATTAAAAAATAAATTGGCAGTTTTCTGGTGCCTTATATGACGTAATCATAGAAAGTGACAATTAAAATCAGTTTTTATCGAGATATCATTACAAATAGTTATTTTTGGGGTAGCAAACTAACAAACACAGAACTGTTGGAAGAAATATTGGTATTATTACACATAATTGAAGAATCAACATGAAGCTGAATCCTAATTCTAACAAGACTTTACTCCAGATTCACGTCTGCAAATTTTACAGAACGGAAAATAATTCTTAACTCGCTCATATTTTGCTAACGCACTGATGCACCAATTTCTTTGTCAAGCTTCCACACTCACAAAAATTCGCCACTCTCAATATGCTTCTCGGCAAATGCAATTTCTTCCCTTAGCATTGATTGCATAACTCAGCTGGCAAGTGAGTTGTGCACTCGAAAAGCCCCCACTGGCGAAAAATGAAGTCCATTCAACACTGCCACTGCCTGTCCGAAACGGACAATTCCGATGGGGTGCAATTTAATCGCCGGTAATTGCCGCCAAAGTTCCGCGCCAAAAAGATGCGGAAATGTTGTTTAGCCGTTGCGTTACGCCATCTCGGCCACGTTCACCAACAGCAGAGCAGCAGCATCACGGAGGGCGCTTGGATGCTGCGATGTGGCGATGAGCTTGATCAATGATGCTATGCTATGCTTGAAAGATTACGAGAGGTACCGACGATTTTGGGGAAGCTAATTTAATGAACGATTGCTTCTTTGACATCTCTTGTGATTAGCCTGGCTAAAGCGGCGAAATGGGGAAATTGGAAAGCAAAGCTTTGTTGGCGCATCAACTGTGATCACTGTTGATTATTGAGCAACGAAGATAATTTGAGACACAAACAAATGTGATTTCGTTGTATATGTATGAACTCAGTAAACTCAAGGTTCAATAAAATGAAATTGAGAGACAAGCGAGGTTTTGTTAAAAATATTAAAACACGAACAACATATCAACAGTTTTAACAATCAATTTCGAAAACAATCAGTAGTCTGTTTTTCTCCCCTTCTAATGCCAGCTGTTTATTCTCTTCTCCATTGTCTTTAAGTCTATCAAGAAATTTTAGTGTGAAATAGCAGTAATCCCATTTGCATACTTTTCATCGAAAAGCTCATTGGTACGATCCCCAGAGTCCAGAACTGGCGTTGTTCCATTCCAGCACCGGAGCCCGTTAGGTGAGAATTCTAGAATGCCCAGTAAAGATTTATATCTCTATTGGAAGGTGCTCCCTACAAGCAGCTTTATTAGCATTAATCCGCTTTATAACTTCTACAGACCTCCGTCTCCATGTAGTAACATTCTCATCTTCATTCACCAGAACCATCAAACGGACATCGGCGGAGAATGCGTTCCAATGGAAAATCGAAAATTCCTGTTCCTAAATTAGCATTCGAAAAGCCGCCAGAGGAATGCTTTTCTCTATTCAGCTTTGATTTGTGTTTAAAGCAGCGGTTCTCCCTCTCTCCGAGCTGAATTGAATTGATTGATTTCCAGCGGAGAACTTCTCGGGGAAGAGAACCCAACAGGGGCTAGAAAATGAATTTTTAATTACTCCTAAAGCCCATCGTAAAATGATTTATAGCCGGTGGTAACCGACTCCCGCGCATCACTCGGCTCGGTTGAACTTGAACCGTGAGAGAGCGAAGATTCCACTGGAGGGCGTGCTCGTGCGTGGAGTTAACTGAGGCCGCGATGAAAGTAAAAGTTTTCCAGCTTTTTTCTCCTCTTACTTAATTCTGTTAAATTTAATCGAGCAAAAACGAAACGGTTCGTTTCAGGTTTTCGTTGTAGTCGTCGATGCCGATCTGTACGCCCGGCAAGGCGGCCGTCGAGTGCTCGACCTCGCGTTTGCTCCCTCGCGACCTCGCGTGAGCCGTAATGGGTGCGTTCGTGCAGTCGCCCTTACCCTGCAGTCTTTCTCCAGTCAGCCTCCAGCTGTAATGAGTAGTAAATGGAAGTGTAAACGAACGCATAATAAGGTGGGAAAAAATATCGATGTTGAATGGGCAGGCAAGGTTTTATCAGATGCAACCTTACTGAGAAGCTAGGATCGTTTAGAGAGTTTTTACAATCTGATTTGGTTTTTTAACTTCTTTCTACAACCTTTTTTCGGCATGCTAAACATTGATAATATTATCGATTATATTTATTTTTAACTTGTAACTTCGAATGCTTATTTTATATATTTAGTATTTCATATAAAACTTCGCTACACAATAAAAAAAAATAACCTTTATTCATTTTTTCTAGCAAAAAGTTATATAGCTTCATAAGCGGTTTGTTGAAGTTTTTGTATTGCAACATGTTCATTTATTATTCTCTTCGCGTGCCTTAATTTTTCAAACTATTCCCGGTACCATCTTGAAATATAAGCAATATTTAAAAACAAGTATGTGTTGTAATAACTTGTTCTGTAGCAGTTTCATTGCGACATAAGCGTATAAGTGTTTTATTCGCATAGAGAGTGATGATTTTGTCATGTTTGAAAACGAAAAAAAGGGGCCATTCAATGACTCTTATGCATTCCACCAATTAAACCTCCGTTCGGAAGCTTCTCTAACCATTATTAAAGTACCATCGCATCAAAGTCTCACTGATTAAAAGAGATTTCCGCTCGCTCCCGCAGCCCCTGACAGCTGGCATAAAAATCCGCTCCAATCGACCAATACAATGTGTACACTCGGCATGCCATCACTGCGCGCTTCCCCCGGAACAAGCCACGTAATAACCGCGAAAAGTTTGCCAGATGATCATGAAATGAGCTGCTCAATTGATGTGATGTAAACATGTTGCGTGCCTTGAAGTGGTGAACAGCCAAACTAGCCGCAAAATAATAACAAAAAGCCCCCCTATTGACCGCCGATAAGGCAATCCTATGCAAGTTGGAATGCATGCCTTTTTGTTTGTTCGTTAGTTATTTTTTGCGTTCCGATTTTTTTTCTCACTTCCGTTTTTTGTTTTCCTCTATCTCGTTTCCACAGGTGGCACGTCCAACAGTTCGGGACGGTACGGTCATCGGCAATCGTCACTAGCGTTAACACCTGAGGAGGAACCTCTCGACACATACCCTGTAAGTGTTTGATTTGTCCCGTCAATTGGCGAAAAAGTGCTTATTTCTATTATTAGCCTACGTTTACGACTTTTTTTTACTGTGTGAATGATATCAGTTTTGCTTGAGTCATTCGATTATGGTCGTTAATCAAACTATGAGTAGTAGGTGTGTTTTGCACTTATCGAATAAAAAAATACCTCGCGTGTTTTTTAAACAATTCTAACTTTGTAAAACAATTCAGTAAACAATTCCACTTTAACAGTGGAATCAAACCATCGTTTTTGTGACACCATTTTTATAATCATTCATTATACATACCAACATATTTTTTTTTTACTATCATTGCGTTATCTGAAATTGTGAACTATTTTATATAGCAGCAAATAATTACCAAGTAACGAACGTGTATGTAAATTTAGGGGTCAACACAAAAAGACGAAAAATAAAAGGCAACCTAATTAGTTTCTTAACACACAGGACAATGATTGGGGAAGTCTCATATTTGCCAGGGAAGCAATCGTGATTTCTTGATTTTCTGTAGTGAGCAACTCATCCAATGCCGCTCACGTGCACTGCATTCCCCTGTAATTACCTTTCGGAGACGTAACGGGAGCATTGTTCATTAATTCGAGTAATTGCCATTCCATTCTAACCCAGCGACGTTATCGTCCGGTCTCTGTGATAGTATTGTAAGTTGATTGTAAGCTGGGTAAATGCTTACCGCTGACGTCGACGTCATCAAAATTTACGTCTTGATTTGGTGGAAGCTAATTTGTTGCGTAGTTTGTGGGTAGGAACTCACTCACACTGGGCCTTTTTTACAATTTCTAGGCAATGTCTAAATTAGGTATTCTATTGTCATGAACATTTAATAGAATTTTTAGAGTAGAAAATTACAAAAACTAAGTTTTTACACGAACTACGCATTAATCTATAGTTTTTTTAATAGTTTCTCTTGAAAGAATGAAATAGAGTTTGCAATATTTCCGGAAACAGATTTACCGGGAAATGGGAATAAAAAATCTCATTTCCCGGAAACTGAATAGAAAAAAAATTCGTTTGCGAATATGAAATTTGAAATTACCTTTATTAATGGAAAGTACCTAACAAAAAATATCGTTTCTGTTTTGTTATTGATTCGCTCGAAAAAAAACCATAGCAGAATCAATTTTACATCAGAAATTCGTCTCGGTTTTTGTTACAAATATTTGCAGAAAAGGAGAACACGTCTTCAAACAATCGTTTCAGATTCGCAAATTTCACTTACTTTGAGTTCTTAAAATATTTGTTTTAAGTCGAACTGATTCATGGGTTGAAAGAATCATTTTTTCAACATTGATCATAGATAAAATTTATCGCTAATAAACAATAGATCCCTACATCAAAAGTTACACGAAAAATCACTTTAATAATCCAAAGTGATCTTTACTAAATCGAAAACTGATCAGTTTTACTTTTCTCGAAAACTCCAACAAATAGTCCGCGTTGGGAAGAATCCTAACATTTGAATTAAAGTGACACACTGAAATCAATTCGCTGTATTTTGTTCAAATCAAATTTTAGTCTGAGAAAAAAAATTAAGAAAATATGCGCTCAATAGAAACACTAGCAAAATACGACATTAAACGAAATAAACATTTGCCAACTTTTTTGTTAAGCAAATAAGAGAACAACTATTCTTATCAAATAATTAATGCAAACAGTTTAATTTTACACGAGCAAACAAATATTGACCGTAATTCGATTGGGTTGCACTATTGTATAGCAAACTATAATGAATCATGAAAAAAATTCTGAGGAATTTTGTAATGCTGGGATCCCGGGAATCTCGGGAAATCGTTCCCAGGATTACAAATCCTAGTCCGAAACTTTCAGTTATGCTCCTAAAGAAGCAAAACTTATTTATTAGTTTCAATAGCTTTAGTTGCTTTCATGTTGTTGTTCACGCCGACTGTGCAAAACTCAACTATAACTGTTTGTTATTATAATTATTGGATCTTAAAGGTTTTATTAACGCATAGTTAGTTCAAATACCTAAACATAAGTAAATGAAATACCTACATCTAAACAAATAGTAAACGAATTGTACAAAAAAAGAAAAAGGTTCAAAAGCAATAAACTGAAAACAACACTGAAAACACTGAAAACAGGAAACACGAAACAAAAAACAGAAAATGGAAACAGATTACAGTTAACAGAAATACAGAAATAAACACTAACAAAACAACAAAACTAAACAAAACAGGAAACGGAAAACAAAAAAAAATCAGAAAACAGAAAACAGAAAAGAGAAAGATAAAGCCGGAACCGAAAACAAAAAACAGCGAACAAAAATTAAAATACAGAAACTAGCAAACAAATCGCAGAAAACAGGAAGCAGAAACCGCAAACAAAGAACAGAAAACAATAAATAGAAAACAAAAATTAAAAAAAGAAAACAGAATGCAGATAACATATAACAAAAAAGAGAAAACTGATAACAGGAAACAGGAAACAGAAACCGAAAACAGAAGACAGAAACGAAAAAAGGTAACAGGTAACAGGGGGGACGGGACACGAAGCATATAGTCGCTAGGCATATGGATGTTAGGCATAGTATGCCAGGCATACAGACGCGAGGCATAATGGATGTGAGGCATAATGGATACGAGGCATCCATATGCCTCGTGTCCGTATGCCTGCCGTCCATTATGCCTAGCGTACTATGCCTCGCGTCCGTATGCCTCGCGTCTGTATGCTTAACGGGGTGTCATCGGTAACAGGTAACAGAAAACAGAGAAATTAAAACGCAGGAAATAGCGAACAAAATCACACACAGAAAACATAAAACATTTGTTTTAAATAGAAAACAGGAAGCATATAACAGGAAACAGGACAGAAAAAAGAAGACAGAAGACAAAAACGGAAACAGATACCGGAAAACAGACAACAGAAAACGGAGAAATTAAAACACAGAATCTAGCGAACAAAAAGCCAGAAAGCAGGAACCGCAAACAAAGAACAAAAAATAGAAAACAGACAAAAAAATTAAAATAAAATAGAAAACAGAAAATTGAAAAAAGAAAATACGAAACAGAAAACAGAAAATGAAAATAGAAGACAGAAAGTGAAACATATAACAGCTAACAGAAAAAAAGCAAACAGAAAACAGAGAACCAAAAAAACAGAAAACAAATAATAGAAAACAGAAAACTGAAAACTAAAAACAGAAAACAGGGAACATAGGGAACATGGAACAGGAAACAAAAATCAGAGAACAATAACCAAGAAACAGGAAATAGAAACAAACATAAAGAGAAAACACAGAACACGAAACAAAAAACAGAAAGCGAAAACAGAAGACAGAAACGTAAACAGATAGCAGGTAACAGAAAACAGAAGATTAAAACGCAGGAATAAGCGAACGAAAACACAAAAAACAGAAAACAATTTTTTTTAAATAGAAAACAGGAAGCAGATAACAGATAACAGAAAACAGAACAGAAAAAAAGACAGAGGACAAAAAACGGAAACAGATATCAGAAAACAGAGAAATTTAAACTCAGAATTTAGCGAACAAAAAAACAGAAAGCGAAAACTGCAAACAAAGAACAAAAAAAAAACAAAAAATTAAAATAAAATAGGAAACAGAAAGAAAACAGAAAACTAAAAACAGGAAACACAAACCGAAAACAGAAGACAGAAAACTGAAACAGATAACAGAAAACAGAAAACAGAGAACCAAAGAACAGAACACAAAAGACAGAAAACTGAAAACTAAAAATTGAAAACTGAAAACAAGGAACATGAAACAGAAAACCAAAACCAGAGAACAAAAGAAAAGAAACAGGAAACAGAAACAAACATTAAGAGAAAACACAGAATAGAATTCAGAAAACAGGAAACAGAAACCAGGAAACAGATAACCGAAAACAAAAGAAAAAACAGGAAACGGAAAACAAAAAAAAAAAAACAAAAGAAAACGGAAAACTGAAAACTGGAAACTAGAAACACGAAACAGAAAACAAAAAACGGAAACAGATAACAGGCAACAGAAATCAGAAAACATAGAACAGAATACAAAAGACAGAAAACAAAAAGAAAAACCAGAGAACGGAAAACAAAAAAAAACAAAAATTAAAACAAAAAAAAACTGAAAACGAGAAACACAAAAAAACGAGAACAGAAGATAGAAAACTTAAAAAAGACAACAAAAACAGATAATAGTTAACAGAAGACATCAAACATGATTTAGTAGTTATTATTGTAAACTACTCATTAAACATTCGCTTTGTCATATTTTCTACTACTGCAAGTCGACGCACTTCATATGAAAAAAAAAGAGATTTATGTCTTATGTTACGTGTTTGTTAAAGCAAAACAATACAATACAATAAACAGAAAACAAAGAAAAGAACACAGAAAAAGACAGAAAACAGAAAAGAAAAAACAGGAAACAGAAAACAAAAAATACAAAAATTGAAACAAAAGAAAACAGAGAACAGTTAACAAAAGAATCTTAAAACAGAAAACACAAACTGAAAACAGTCATTTGGAATCTTTTCGAATATGCCTTGTTGTTTATCGATGACGACTCAATAATTCATATGAACTTTGGAAAATCTAAAGCGGTAGGACTCAAATAGTTATTACGTTCGTTCAACCTTTCTGTGCATACAGAAAACCTGTCCTCTTTGACTTAACATCATAGAAAATCAAAATCAAAACAATTTCTGATTTTCTTCATAACACTAGTTTTGCTCTAGAGCTCAAACCGGAAAAAATGAAAGATTATAGCTTTTTAACCATTCCTGTGAATGTTGGTGCCCCTAGCAAAGATAACTTCTTCACAGATTTTAATGAGTTTGAGTAGATGCGACGAATTCGACGAGCAATTACTCTGCGGCTTTTAACCAAATTAGGGGTCCAGATTTAACAGAAATTGTTTTAAAGTTATAATCTTTGAAGGGCAACTGGTTTGAGCTTAAATATAATTTTGTTAAAATCCATGAACAGAAAACTAATATCAGCAAGTAATACCACAACATACATTAGGCCTGTTTCTCCAAGACGATTATCTCGTAAATTTATCGTTCTTTATCGTGTGAATAATTTAGTGATGAAGTTGAAACGTTGAGGTGATGTCTCCAACTACAGGAAGCCCTCACGTATAACCACCTAATATTTTGATAGATAAGACAAAATTTTTTCGGGAAAGTACACTTATAGGAAAAACACTAATTTGCTAAAAATATTCGTGATAGATGTTTACCCAACTACAACCTGCTTCGATTTTCCAGAAATGTTCAGAAGATTTTCGAAAGATTCTTCGTATCTGGTCATAACTAATGAAAAGTTTAGTGGATATTCAACCAAATCGGGAAACATCCAATTAAGCACTTGTTCATATTCGACAGCATGCTAATGATGCTTCTTGAAGGAAAATCAAACCCTCTTCGTATTGGCAGCCGTGAATTGCAAACGTCCACGCAGAGCGCTCGCAATGATGCTGGTTTGGAAACTACAAACAAACCGTCTTTATCGATACGACAAAATAAATGAATTATTGATTTATTCAGTAATTCGTTGTATAGAAAAACATTCCAGGAACAAGTTGTAGGGAATTCAAAGTGCTTTGAAAAAAATATACACTGAGAAATTAAAATAAAAAATAATAAGCACTTGAAACTAGATTAAAAATGAAAATGTTGAATGTTTTTCAGATGAACTTCTTTCGGCTTCGTAGTCTTTAAAATGTTAAAAAAACGGAATTGCCAGTATGATTGAGAGTGCTACAAATTTCACATCGTTAAAGTGTTAATTTTACTGACAAGATAGAATATAATTTATAACAACAACAGAGAACAATAGCAACAATAACAGAGAAAAATATCGTTTTCTTGTCACATTTTGAAGACTGCGATGCTGACAGAAATTTCTCTAAGTAAAGTAACAGTCGATAAAAAGTATACTTTTCTTTTCGTGAAAACTTGAAGTTATTACAATACTTTTGTTGATAAGTCCAGAACAGAGAAATATGAGACAATCTTTTTCCTAGCTTTTATTTTTAATATTTTGACGAATATTTTTGTTCCAATAATGCTACATCATTTTCAGCAGTTATTTAGAATTAAAAAAACTAATGACGATTACCGTACCTAAATGCATTTATTTTCACTTCATTATGAATTTGAGTTTTGAAACTAACAAATTAAACATCAAATTTAAATTCAAGACATTTAAGAGCTTAATTTTTGCTTTACTTCTTTATTTTTCATGGAAATAAAAAAAATAGTAAGGTATTAGTTCAGCAACACGCATAGATTCATAGAAATGTATGATCAACATATTCACATTCAGACTGCAAAAAATTAGATAGCAAATTCAAAGAAAAAAAATCGACTCTTTTTTTAATTCAAAATCTAGCGTTATTTTAATTTTTTATGCTTTTTTCTAAGTATATATATTTCTGGAAAGTATAATCAACTCTCTACAATGCGTTCCTAGAAAGTGTGTTTCTAAAAAACTAAACGTTCATGAACCATATTTCTTTGAATGAAGTGTATGCTAAAATACATATTAGGGTGGGGAAAAGTGATCGATTTTCCAGAACCAAGTTTTTTGATTTTTTTTCAGGGCCCCAAACAACCTAAACTTACCGGAAGTCTATTGGTTTTGTCTCCGCTTGGCGCATTGAATTTTAAATTTGTATGAAAATTTATATGAGAAAACCTACTTTTTTGCATTTACCTTTCAAGAGAGCTCAATAATACTCGAATAATGCACTACATTATGTTAAAGTATAGTATTTTAGATGCCTAACAATTTTGCAGAAGACACTGAAGAGCTAGGATGTCCCCAAGAAGAGCTATAACTCTTCAAAGTTGAGTATATCGATTTAAATGCAGAAAATCTTGTTCTGCCAATGTACCGGCGCCAGTAGGATTCCCATCAGAAATAACCTGTCGTAACGAGTTTATACACTCAGCTGGATCAAACAAACAAATCCAGGTCAATATTCTAGGCGTAAGTAGAATCTACAACGTGTGTCAGAGGTTATTTCTGATGGAAATCTGACTAACGCCGATACACTGACAGTGTTGGCAGAAAAAATAATTTGCAACATAAATTTCGACATACTCAACTTTGAACAGCTCTAGTATTTTTTTGGGACAACCTAGCTCTTTAGTGTCTCCGGCCAAGTTGTTAGGCACCAAAAAACCTACCATTTGAAGTCATAAAACCTATGGTTTCAGCCATTTTGAGCTCTTTAGAATGGAAAATGCAAAAAAGTTGGTTGTTCCATACAAATCTCCATATAAATTTGAAATGCAATGCGCCAAGCGGAGACAAAACCAATCGACTTCCAAAAAATTTAGGATTATTTGGGGTCCCAAATAGAACAAAAAAACTTGGTTCTGGCTTTCCGCTATCAAGTTTCGTTTTTTCCATATAACGATTCCCCACCCTAATACATACGTTTTTTTAGAAAACTACTGTTGAAACTTTGGATTTTGTTCTTGTTCGTGTTATGTAAGAATTAAAGAGTATTTTTAATTATAACACTTATCGTTCTTACAAAGGAAAAATTGCCCTTTCACCAATCGATCTCAGGTAAGGCGTTACCCAAGTCCAAACAAGTTGGACGTATGTTCTCTAATGTTTTGTATTATAAATACTGTTGAAGTTTAAAGATTTTTTCACGCGCGCAAAAAAATCAGTTTTTAGTCATTTTAACCGAAAAGGATTCGCACCCAACACAACGCAACAAGAAAACTCCGAACAACTGAGTTTACGTTCGATTCCTGAATTAGTCGGAAAGTTCCGCCAAAGGAACGATTTGCGTTGAATTATGTGGGATTAAATTTGAGTTATATAATACACATAAAAATACAGGTTGTTTGCTGAACATGGACACTTATCAGAAAACCCAGTGCCACTCATTTTGAACCCTCTATCAGACACACTGTTCAGGAATCAACACATGTACGCATTTCTCTGCTGTAGCTTGAACTCAATCAGATAATTTATTGTGCGTTGGTGTTCCAATTAAAGATCTCCGATATCAGCAAAGTAGCTAATCTTGTCACGTTATCAGAGCCATTACAAGACAATTCCGAGTTTAATCAATGTTTTGTGCTTCCAATTGGTTTGGACAGTCCGGTCACGGACGGTTGTCACTGTCAATCGAAAAATGACGTTGGTCTGCTGTATAGTGCGTCGAAGCTATCAGGCTGAAATCTGACTCTATTTCTACGGAACTAAGGGGAGAATGTCTTCAAAAATGAAAGCAACTTTTTGTTCTCTGCAAATTAAATGGGTTCTAGACCTCTCTAAACGAAGATTCAGCACTGTGACTTTGTCTTTGCTACCAACCGGTGGCACTCAACAACACGCTGCGGGAGTTTATCTAATCTCACCTCGGTCCCACTCGAGCAGACTTTCCTCGGTATGAAGCAGCTCCCGAGCGGAGTCGTAGATGCATGCGGGTTGAGTTGCTTATCACCTAGCTTCTACGTACGTCATACCAACCAACCGCAAGTCGTCCTGCTAAGATTACGCGGCAGTCACTTGGTATGGGTGCGATATAGCAGTGCTCTATTGATTTTATGACACTTTGCGATGGGAGCTGTAGAATCGAAGCACTGTGAGAATTTTAGGTATATTAGCCGTTGTTTGGTATATGCCTCCATCCGTTTACTTACGATGGAGGCGCTTTGTTGTTTGATTTTTTTTTCGTTTTATTAAATCAACTATTGCAAAGTAGTTAGGAGTGTGTAGTTACTCTTATTTCTGAGTGATAACCATAATTCGCAGAGTTTCGTAATTTCACTTTCTACAGAATTAACATTACAGATTAATATTTGTTTGACTGAAAAATGAACCGATTTGTTTTCTTATACAAAAATATATCGAACCCCTTCCCCCCTTAGCCCATTCTTATTTCAGAATCTCACACTGCACACTCAAGTAGTAGCAGCAGTGATGATGGTGGTGCTGGGGGTGAAAAAAACGAGATATCAAATGTCGAAATAACAGCTGATAATGGAATTGACAAATAACACACTCTGTCGTATCGAGTAGAGTCCAGACCTCTGGGAGTAGATTTCCGCAGTTCAGAGCCAGTTGCCGCTCGTTACCGATCCGTAACTGGTAGAGCTCTCCTGAGACTGAGATTTTCGCAAGAAACTTGCTTCTTGCACCTTGCGCTCGCTACGTGACTGTCGATACCAAACGCGCCTTATGTAATACAAATGTGACGTTCTCATTGTCGCACGGTTCAGGCGTACAAAGCGAACAATACGGATGCAAGAAGTTCTGTATTGAGGTCATCAGGTGCTAGCGGAGAATATGCGGAATCCATAAAGCAAGAAAACAGTGACCAAAAATAACTATAGCAGCAGAAGACATAAGTTTTTTTGGGAGAGGAGGGCAGAGTTTAAATGAAAAAGTGAGTGTAGGTAGAATACCCGCAGAAAGAAAATCCTGAAAAATTAAGTGAAGATTGTCACGATGGCCATGGCAGTAACATAGGAGCGCACAAGTCCGCTAGCCATCGCGTGTAATTGCAAAGTGCGGGTTTGCTGTTATAGTGGATGCGAAAAAAACGAGAAGCGAAGAGGACAGTGTATAGAGCGGTATACTGGTCGCATCGTAGACGGTAGTTGTCCTGCATTAAATTACGGGAGCTTCGTAAATTAGCGTGCTTGTGGATGTAATAAAATCAATTTCGGTCCAATGAATGCCACATTTTCCCTGCCGGTACCATCAACAACAGTGTTGGTATAAAGATTGCAACATTTCAATTACACCGTTCTATGCGGTGTTACATGTTGAATGCGAATTTCGATCGCACCCCGCATAATTTATGCCTAATTATAGCTTTGAAAGTGAAATTACCAATTTTGTCTGTCATTATTCCGATGCGGACTAACGAGATTAATGATTTGTTCTACCGTGAAATACGACCTTTCAGTTGGGGCCCGTGGAGCCAAAAATTTACAGCAGTATAAAATAATTAAAAAATTATGTGTTTTGTATCGCATACTAATAATGCCTGCCCACCTGCATTATAAAATCCAGTTGTCGCTATCGAAACTGACCATTGTCTTTCTTACTTAAGGGAGCTAATGAATTCATTCAAAAAGCGCGACACGGAGCACAGCCCGTTATTATAAAATAAAATGCACCAAAGGTTCTGACTTCTGAGCACACCATTCGATTCGTTATTACCAAACAGTTAGATAAAAAAAATATTTTTTATAATTTTCAACATACAAAATTGCTTCCTTCAGCAAAGTTGTGGAAAATTTTAATAAGGAAAAGCTGCTGAATTGTGCGATGTGCTATCTGTGCGTTGGACACGACAAAATAGAGTTTTTTGTGGAACACCGCTCCTTAAGCTAAAGTTTTTTGTCCATAATTTTCTCTGTAATGGTCAAAACAATAAATTTTACAAAGTCGTGAACTTAGCTGATAGAATAAAATCTTAGGACATAGATAGTAGGGTAAAGCGGGGCTAGTTGGTTACGGGGTGAGTTGGTCAATGAGGATATCTTCGAATCTACGTATCAAAAAATCGTGTTATATGGGTGATACTTAGTAGATAACCAGAGAAACTAAATGACAAAATGAAGTACAGTTTTAATTAGGATGTATAATAAATACAGGTTGGTGCCAAATTGGCCATCAATTCTACTCGTTTTTCAGGTTGAAACTTTTTGTCTAAACAAAGCTAGCCAAATTGAAATGAACATGGCTCAACGTATTATGAAAGTCATTTTCGTTAGTTCTAAGTTGTGTGAAGCAAAATTTTATTTTCATATATTTCAAGTAATTTTCATATTTAATACATGAGGCGCTAGTTGGTCACATACTAGCGGGGCTGGTTGGTCATATGCACATCATAAATGAATTCAAGTAACCAAGTGAATGCAAGTTCAGGAACAGTGCATTTCGTGATGCAAACTTAATCGAAGCGAAAACAGCATGTGCTCTGTTTAGCAAAACCATTTATTTGAAACGGGAAAACTATTTGGTAAAAGTACCTCAATTTTATTGTCATTTTGATGAATATTTTATTTTTTGATCTAAAATAACTATAACGTACACTAATGCATCGACAAATGGCTTCTACCTGTTGAAAATATCGGCGAAAGCAAGCTTTCAACAAAAAAAACTAATGTAGCTATAGTTTTGTGCTTCTGATTACAGATGCGAACCTAGAATTTGGCTCGGGTTCTCAATTTAATCCGTATTGTCTTTGATTTAGATCCCAACCAAACTATTAGAGAGATTTCAACATATACTTCTCGTCAGGTATTAAAAAGTAACACGATTTTTTTATGCAATTAGAAGTTACTTTTCTCATGGTTTGGGATTTCGGAAAGCAAACGTATAAACAAAAAACCGGATGCGGTTTGACCTCCGCTGAGACGCTACAGGCTGCCGCAAATGCAGTGAGGAAGGAAAACTGAGTTGTCCGTCTGAAATATAAAAGGGCAATTTACCCCACACCCTGACCAACTTACCCCAGCTGAGAGGCTAGTTAGCCAATTTGACATCCACTCAAAAAACAGAGAATATCCGCAAAATCATAAACTATTCTGTACAGTTTATCTTTTTTCTAGATGCTACCCAAGCAACATCTTTCACGAAACAAATGAAAGGAAAAAGTTATAAATAAGTCATAAATAAGTTACAAGGAAAACATTAGGGTTTAATTTACTCGCATTGATGTTTTAAATCGGAATGATAAGTTGAAGTTGTATATACATTACGAATTACTACAAAAACTTATTTATAACATATTTATAACCGGTTTTTTCTTGAGATGTAAGAAAGAAAACAGTGTTGAATATGTGTTTGATAGCAACAGTGTTGAATATGTAGTTTGATGTATGTTGGAGACAAAATTGAAAAATGGCCGCAATAGTTGCAGTTCAGTTTTAAATCAGTTGTAAATGTGATTTGATGGTGTGAACTATTTCTTCTTCATCAAATACAGTGCAGATCAAAAATACTGTTATAATATTCAAAATTATAATAAAATATTTAAACACCCAGGGAATGTATGTTTTAATAAACGTAAATAATAAATTAGACAGTAAATCATAATAGCGATAATTTGATGCTATGTCTTTAGAAAAGTTTGTCAATTTACATGAAACAATGAAATCGTTTGATCTGATCGACCAAGATTTGTTTCAATTCTCTTTTTTGTTTTGCTCAACGATATTCGGTTTTATTATTATTATTATTTTGACTATCGTTGATAGCCTCAGATCGACGTTTGAATATTTCTGTTTTTCTTAAATTTCAAAATATATTACTTAATGCATGGTTTAGTTTGGAGAAATTTGATATTATTTTGTTACTCCAATAATCAAGATGGTGACGGCGATTTTTTCTATAGATTATAGTAGCTTTATATAGCCTTGCTCAATTGGTTTCACGGTTCCATTTCCAAATTGTGGCAGATTTTACTCTTTGTTTTGTTTGCTTAAAGAGTAAGAAAGTTCAAATAATTAGTACGTAGTGCCTGACCTCTTAGTTCACCTTTTATTTGTACGGGTGATGTACATTTTTTTTCAATTATTTTACGATATTATTCCCGATCTTTGGGCAATTGGTGTACCCATTCAGCGAATGCGAATAATCAAAATGGCTGTCTCGTTAGCGCAAGCGGAGTGCTAAAATAATATTCAACACCATTTTCCTGTCCTAAGGCATGTTTCATAATATAATCTTATCGAAAATATATACCTGAGACTCATTCCTCTAGAGTTCATCTGTTACTTTTTCGTTTATTTCAAAAAAATTTAAAAAATATGATTTTGATTACCGTCATATTGTGGTATTTGGGAAGCGCGTAAATTTTAACGAAGTACAATCTAAATATTCAAGACAAACCTGAAATCGCACGTAGATTCATTGTATTTAATCACTATATTAACACCCTATTCTATCAATAAATTGTCTTGATAATTTCTCAAATAAACAGCCATGATTACTTTCCTAGGTTATCTGTTTTGTATGTACCTATTAGAAACAATCATCAGCGAGTGAAATTTCAACTCATTTGTGCATTTTGTTCGTGATCTTTTAATAACAGGCCACCATTTGTTGGCACTGGAAATGTAAGAGTGGTGGTAATAGTCGTTTCAGTGATGGCATGAACTCGTGCAAAGTTGAACTGAGTAACACTTTTTCAGATTTTATCCAACTTGAATCTGCTTCCTCTCGATAGTTTGAGTTTTTTTGCACCGCACACTCTGATCGATTAAGTTTAAATGCGTGCAATGCATGCAGTGCACGATGTATCCAACGATGCAGGCGATTATGTGACGCGATAAGTTTTGTTTTTAGATTGAATTTATGCTTTCAAAGGACAATGCAACAAACTGTTGCAGCAGACGCGGCGCGAATTTCTTCGCAATTCGATTTTTATGCAATTGTTATTATGCAGGATTCAAACTCAAATCCAACTCAAGTGTAATGCACTGTTAGTAGGGTTTACGTGCAAACCGAACATAAATGTGTAAGCAAGTTTTAAAACTCACTTGGATACGAGTGCAAAGTCACACTGCCGACTCGTTATAAAGTTGTTTTATACAGGGTGTTAGGGAGCCGACTTAAAATCCTTTAAGGGGCGATAGAGGACCCTATTTGATGAAAAAAATCCTTCTACGCATATGGCCAAAATTTAACTAGTGCAAAGTTATTCACTTTTTTCAGTTTTCGGTTTTGTTTGCCTTTAACGAGGCCTAGCACAAAAAGTATGAAAGCTAGCTCAATTCTGTATGTTTCATTGGAAAGCTGAGAAAATTTCGTAGTCAATACAGTCCTAAAAACGTCGTATTAAAGAGAATAAGAAGCACTCAAATAGGGACAAATGTGAATACCAATGTTTTTTGAAAACTTAACTGAAATTTTCTCTATAAAATGTATGATAAACATAGATTTTGTCCTTAACTAAATTAAACACTGAAGTCTACTCTACACGTTGTTCTTTGACAACAAGCATCTAACTCTTTTAGTTTAGCTGCTATTTCACTTCAAAAGCAATAAGCTGCGCCTTCTATCAACGACGCGTCTACGTAAACACACTGGGGCAGAAAATTGTGACCCTTAGAACAGTAAATAAAAGCGCAACTTTTAGCTTTTTAAGTGGAACAACAGCTAAACTGAAAGAGTTAGATGCTTGGTGTCAAAGAACAACTTGTGAAGTAGACTTCAATGTTTAATTTAGGTAAGTACAAAATCCATGTTTATCACACATTTCAGTGAGAAAATTGTAGTTTAGTTCTCAAAAAACATTTGATTTTACATTTGTTTCTTCTTAAGTTCTTCTTATTTCCTCTACTTCGAGGTTTTTATAACTCTATTGATTACGAAATTTTCTCAGCTATCCAACGAAAACAACAGAATTGAGCTAGCTATCATACTTTTTGTGCTAGACCTCGTTAAAGGCAAACATAACCGGAAACTGAAAAAGTGAATAACTATGCGATAGTTAGTTTTTGGCCATATGCGCAGAAGGATTTCCTGGAGGTTCTGTATCACCCCTTAAAGGATTTTAGGTGAGTTCCCTAACACCCTGTATAAGTCGTGTGAACAATTCATTTAAAGTTGAATATATGTGTTAAATTTGCTCCGCCCCTTGCGCTTTTTGAGTTGTTAACAAGTTGTATATAAGTTTATACGTTATTGCACCAGTGACGAGATTTGTTATATATCAATTACCTAAATTTATTAAAGACTAACTAGACTACTTATGTATAGACTTAACATTTCAATGGAATGAGTTTTTGTCAAAATATTTCCTACAAAAAGTTACAAAACATTTTGACCAAAAATGACCAACTAGCCCCGCTCTACCCTACATAGCATACGGATGGATTAAATTCGATAAATGTATAAATAAAAAGCCGAAACCTTGAAAAAGGCTTCACTTTTCATTTCAATGAAAAATTTGACGGGTTCCGCGCCTACTTGACCATATGTTGGCCCTCTCAGAATTCAATGCAACTTTATGGGTGTGTACCTTACTAAAAGAGGCAACTTTATATACATTTTTTGAAAATTTATTTAGACTAAAGTATTTAAACTATTTATTTAATCGGTATATACAAAGTCGTTCATTTCATGGACATTTTAACTTAAAGGTTCTGGTGTGAACAAAGTAAATTAACTGGAGTAACAATAGAAGTTGAACAAAAGCAAAGAAAATATCTTCAACGAACGAAGTTACGATATCCAATTACACTTAGTTAAATCAGTACCAAATGAAATAACAACCATCCTTCCGCCGATGCCGCCATAATTGTCGCTAGTGGCTTTTTAATTAAAAGCACCGGTGGGGCTACGTATCAAGCATCATAAATTATCCTCAACTTAGTGGGTAACCAATCTCGTACACCCGGTATGCAACGTACTCTAGCCAGTGAACCATAAGAGCCCGGATATTAGTGCGCTCCATAATGGTCCCGTGGACAAGGACGCCTTATCAGTAGTGCGATGGCGAGCGGGTGGTATGCATGGCATTTTTTGTGAATCATAACGTATGTGAGCTGGACCAGCTGCAGATACAAAACCGATTCCACTTTACAGACCACTCTTCGTTTGGTATTTGGGTAGATACGCGGATGAGCTGCACCGCGCATTGGGTGTAATAATTGTTACTCATAGTACGGGTAGTATAGACAAAAGCTTCGACAGGATCTGCTAAAATTGAATTGTCCTTTAGTTTTGGTCCCTACGTCGTGTTTTCAAACCCACTCTGGCTGCCAGGAAACCACAAACCCGCTCATCGAATTATGGTAGTGCCAATACCAACCAGCAGGTGCAATTCCTTTTACCACAATCAATCATATAACAAGCACAAGGTCCTACTAAAAATCATAATCTTGTGTAAAACTTCTGAATACTTTTGTCTTACTTTATCTGTTACGAAAACTTTACATTTTTCCATATTATTTGAAAAGTTATAGTTCTACAGTTCTACATAGTTCTATAAAATCCGAACAGCTGTGATAGCCGTTTATATTTTTTGTGAAACCCTTACTGTAATTTGTTTTTTCTGCTCACCTCTGAAATATATGACTGCGCGTTAGATTGGACTTATATTGCACAAAAAGAATAGACCATTCGACGTTCAATACGACTGATGATGTTTTTGCGATAAGAAACGCACTGTCACAGTTTGCTGATTAACCGCTACAGTGTATTTTCTTGGAATCACATAAAAGGTCTTTCTCTTCCAATCTGAGTTGATAACCACATTAATTCAATCTTTCTTGCGTAATTTTAAGGAAGGGGTGGGGGTCGGAAAAAAAAGATTGCGGAAATTAAATACGAACGAGTCTCAGTGTTGATAGACCGAAGAAAGTCATTGAAATACTCTTTCATACACATACACACCCTTGAGTGTATTCTTTTTCGAGATATGTTAAGAAAACTATTCTAGGTCTTCTCATACAAGATTTTTACTTGTTTCACTCTAACATCGTAGTAAGGTGAAGACTGTTGTATAACTATCATGACACATATGACCGAACAAAATTTAATACCACAATTATCACAAAAAGTTAAATGCCGGTAACCATCAGAGTGACTCAGATACAGATAGAAGTATCTTTTGGTTTCAATTGATATGTCAATTATATAGTAAAACAACGCTACACCAAATAAAGATACGAAAATCTGTTCCCAAGCAAACCTGACCACTGACTTGCATCATAGACAATTTCACCTCTCATTAAATGACGCACAGAATGTCTCAAACTCTAAGCCCCCAAAATGACATGCTGGCAGCAGTTCGATTTGGACTTGATTAATCGGTTGGTGCACATGTCCATGACTCACGGACAGCGGGCGCAAATAATGATATCTCTACTTTTACACATTGTGGAAAACCCACGGTGTGGCTTAAAGGACTGAAGCCAGTTAAATCCAACCGAATGTTCACCTGTTTTTTCTCTATCCCAAACAACTTACGTATTTTCCACCAGTTTCTAAATTTGATTGTACCACCTAGACTTGTAATACGTAAACGCCAAAAACAAATCAATACAAAAATGCACATCGGCCAGGAGCCAAAACAATCATTTGACGTCTGCCGGTTAGTAAAAATGCGCAAATCGTCTCCAAAGCTATCGTATAGTGATCAGTGGACCATCCATTCCTACGTCAGCCAAAAAAACCAATCGCGTGTTGGACATAACCGCTTATCTTTTTTTCGTCAATGCCTGATGCGCGTCGGTGGTGGTGGTTCAGTTTTTACAAAACGTAAAGCTAGCGTAGAACAATGCGAACTGTGTACTGCGGCTATCAGGTGATGGCTTGTTGTGATTGGTTTGTTTTTGCTTTTTTCCTCCTTTTGGTTTAATAAAACCATCTATAGCTTAAGCGATGCCGTAAATGTTTTATGACTAGACTAGAAGTTTATGACTGCCCGGCTAATATGCGTACTTTCCCGTTTCGCAGTGACAATTACTGCCTGCCAAGTGATACTGTAAAAGCGGCTATATTGTCTGACAAGCAATCGGAAGAACCCGGAAATGTTCATTGTTGTTATGGCCGGCGTTGAATTGCCTTGTTATGGAATAGTTTTGTTCGTCCATTTCAATGAATGGAACGTTTTAAATCTGTACCTACGAAACAGTCTGCAGTGCAGTGCTTGACAATTGGTCATACTACTTAAGTAACCTCTTGGACTTAGGTCTTGGTCATTTTCAGTCATTCAAAAAGTAAAGTCCATTACTACCTACCGATTTCGGAATTTGATCATCTGTTAATTTGATACAGATTCTGCTCAGAACACATAAGTGACTTTGTGTGCACGTAGAGAAAGAAGTGAAACTTTGAACAAATGTCGACTGTTTACTTGTGTATAATGACGTACCTTAAGCATTTTGTAAAAGTTTTCGGTGTACTTTATACAAAAAAAATACTATTATTAATAACATATTTGCGTCTAATGTTTAAAACTATCTTATCTCATTGGGACCAGGCAAAATTTTGTTTGTGAATTTTTATTATGTCCAAGCTCTTCTAAATAACATTCCCTATAATTATAAAAGTTCATTTCGTAAATATGCAATTCGTAGATTGTACAGCACTTTTGCTGGATGTATAGAACATTTGTACTGCAAGTTATCGAATAGAATTGCAACTTTACTCATAATTTGTACAATTCACGAATGTACTTTCGTACGAACGTGGATAACAACGAACAAAAAAAAGGAAGCACGAGTATTTACTTGAACGAAATTTTTGTGTTTTGTTATTTTGATTTCGTATAATGTATATGTTATTGCGTAAGCTTACTAATTTTTCGTACTATTTACATTATGCAGCGTTTGTTTGTACGATTGATTGTGTTCATTTCTTGAACCTTTCTTCACGTATACGAATAGAAATCTGCAACCGTTTTGACAGTTCTGACGAAAGTACCTTCATATTTAATACTCAATAATGATATACCAGTTTTTTTTTTTTCTTCACATAACATTTATTTGACACGGCACAAATACAATTTAATGTTTAACGGCGCCAATTATATCTGATGACTTAAAAACTAAAGCAAATTTTTTATCCTCGCTGCCGACTACGAGCTGAAATTAAGTCTAACTTAAAACTAGCATGGGATTTCCAATCAGTGTTTTGTTGTTCAATGGTCGTCTGATAATCGTCGAATGGCATGTATGGATTCGTTCTGCTGAGCCACGATGTCGTGAGTTGGGACAGAGGCTCGTAGTCCTTGGGTCCTGGTTCTATTGTGCGGGGTCTGGTTGCTGGTTTTGTGCTTAAGGTTCAAACGTGTTCTTGTCGTTTTGTTGGGTGTAGACGGAGGGGAACGGGACTAGACTGGGGCATGGATGGATTTCAGGAAAACGTATATAAGGGACATGTAGGATAGGTCACGGCTCGCCAAGACATCACGAACAGGAACAGCCGGCTGTCTACCCTCGGCCTGCAGGGAAGCTATCAATTTAGACCTGGCGTCACGGTGTACAGGGCATGACCAAACCACATGCTCTATGTCGTGATAACCTTCACCACAGGCACAGATACCACTTTCCCCGAGCCCAACACGACGGAGGAGCGCGTCAAATCTATAGTGATTGGACATAAGCCGGGACATCACGCAAATGAAATCCCGACCTACATCCAACCCCTTGAACCACGGGTTCGTCGATACTTTGGGGATTATGGAATGTAACCACCTTCCCAATTCCCCTCTGGTCCAAGCATTTTGCCAACTGATGATCGTATTCTGACGTACAAGTGCGAAAAATTCATTAAAGGCAATTGGTCTTTCATAAATATCACCGTTTGTTGCGCCCACCTTAGCCAAAGAGTCCGCTTTCTCATTACCCGGTATCGAGCAGTGAGAAGGGACCCACGCTAAGGTAATCTGAGTAGATTTTTCGGATAAAGCACTCAGATGTTCCCGTATTTTCCCCAGGAAATACGGAGAGTGCTTAACATCTTTCATCGATCGGAGAGCCTCAATGGAACTGAGACTGTCCGTAAAGATGAAATAATGGTCCGTGGGCATTTTTTCGATAATCCCTAGGGTGTACTGAATTGCAGCTAATTCTGCGACGTAAACAGAAGCAGGATTATCGAGCTTATGGGAGACGGTTAAATTGTTATTGAAGATACCGAAGCCAGTAAACCCATCAAGAAGTGATCCGTCAGTGTAGTACATATTGTCGCAGTTGATGTTTCGATATTTATTGGAAAAAATTTTAGGGATCTGCTGCACGCGTAAATGATCCGGGATTCCACGAGTTTCTTCTATCATGGATGTATCGAAAAACACAGTAGAATCAGAAGTATTTGATAAGTCGACACGATTTGGAATATTCGAAGAAGGGTTAATATTTTGGGACATGTGATTGAAATACAATGTCATAAAACGGGTTTGAGAATTAAGTTCGATTAACCTTTCAAAATTTTCAATCACAGGACGGTTCAAGACCTCACATTTGATTAGAATACGAGAAGACAGGCTCCAGAAGCGGTTTTTCAATGGTAGTACTCCAGCTAAAACCTCCAAACTCATCGTATGGGTCGACTGCATGCAACCTAAGGCGATACGCAAACAACGATATTGTATTCGCTCCAGTTTGATCAAATGTGTGTTTGCTGCGGAGCGGAAGCAGAAACACCCGTATTCAATAACAGACAATATCGTTGTTTGGTAAAGCCTTATAAGGTCTCCTGGATGGGCTCCCCACCATTTTCCGGTTATTGTACGAAGAAAATTCACTCTTTGTTGACATTTTTTCATCAGATACCTCACGTGACAACCCCAGGTGCCTTTAGAGTCGAACCAGACACCAAGATATTTGTGTACCAAAACCTGAGAAATCGTTTTACCCATTAATTGTGTTTGAAGCTGAGCAGGTTCATGCTTCCTAGAAAAAACTACTATCTCAGTCTTCTCCGGAGAGAATTCGATACCTAGCTGTAAAGCCCAAGCAGCCAAATTGTCCAAGGTATCTTGCAATGGTCCTTGCAAATCGGCAGCTTTGGCTCCTGTAACAGAGATTACACTGTCGTCTGCAAGTTGTCTTATCGTGCATGAATTTGCCAGACATTCGTCGATGTCATTTACATAAAAGTTGTAAAGAAGGGGGCTTAAACATGAGCCCTGGGGAAGACCCATGTAGCTAATGCGAAAAGTTGCCAAATCGCCATGCGTAAAATGCATGTGCTTTTCGGACAACAAATTGTGCAAAAAATTGTTCAAAATTGGAGAAAATCCTTGTCGGTGAAGTTTACCCGAAAGAATGTCAATAGAAACGGAATCAAAAGCCCCCTTAATGTCCAAGAACGCAGACGCCATTTGTTCTTTACGAGCATACGCCAGCTGAATATCTGTTGAAAGCAACGCAAGACAATCATTCGTCCCTTTGGCACGGCGGAAGCCAAATTGAGTTTCTGATAGTAGACCATTTGATTCGACCCAGTGGTCTAAACGACGGAGTATCATTTTTTCCATCAATTTCCGGATACAGGATAGCATTGCAATCGGCCTATAAGAGTTGTGATTAGAAGCTGGTTTCCCTGGTTTTTGGATGGCGATCACCTTCACTTGCCTCCAATCCTGCGGTACAATGTTTTGCTCCAGGAACTTATTGAACAAGTTCAACAAGCGCCTCTTGGCATTGCCGGGTAGATTCTTCAACAAGTTGAATTTGATTCTATCTAATCCAGGCGCGTTATTGTTACAGGACAGGAGGGCAACTGAAAATTCTGCCATCGTAAAAGGTGATTCTATCGCGTCGTGGCCCGGAGACGCATCGCGAACAATATTTTGCTCAGGAACAGAGTCCGGACATACTTTCCTGGCAAAATCAAATATCCACCTACTTGAAGACTCCTCGCTTTCGTTGACCGTTACGCGATTCCGCATTCTTCGGGCTGTGTTCCAAAGAGTGCTCATCGATGTCTCCCTCGACGTCTCGTTCACGAACCGACGCCAATATCCACGTTTCTTTGCTTTAGCCAAGCTTTTAAGCTTGGTATCAAGCTCCGAATACCGTAAATAGTCGCCAGGTATACCTCCCGTCTGGTAGGCCTTAAACGCGTCGGATCTTTGCGTGTAGACATCGGAGCACTCTTGGTCCCACCACGGAGTGGGAGGCCGTTCTTTGATCGTTACGCCGGGATATTTCTTCGTTTGGGCTTGCAACGCGGCGTCGAGAATCAAGCCCGCGAGGAGGTTGTATTCTTCAAGTGGTGAATGATGTTGAATCGACTCGACCGCTTTTGAAATCATTTCCTCGTATAACTTCCAATCGACATTTCGTGTGAGGTCATACGGAATGTCAATTGGTCGCATGCGAGTTGACCCGTTAGTAAATGAAATAAGAATAGGCAGATGGTCGCTACCGTGAGGATCGAGGATTACCTTCCATGTGCAATCCAACCGTAGCGACGTCGAACATAAGGATAGATCCAAAGCGCTTGGGCGCGCTGGAGGTTTCGGGATACGTGTCATTTCACCGTTGTTTAAAATAGTCATGTCGAAGTCATCGCAAAGGTTATAGATTAAAGAGGAGCGGTTATCATTGTATGGGGAACCCCAAGCCACGCCATGAGAGTTGAAGTCTCCCAAAATCAAACGTGGCGAGGGAAGAAGTTCTATTAAATCAAAGAGCAGCCGTTGCCCAACCTGTGCTCTGGGGGGAATATATATTGAGGCAATACAAAGCTCTTTACCTTGTATTGTCATTTGACATGCGACAACTTCGATGCCTGGAATCGAGGGGAGGTTAATACGATAGAAAGAATAGCACTTTTTAATCCCTAAAAGTACTCCTCCATATGGGGTGTCTCGATCAAGGCGAATAATATTGAAATCATGGAAGTTGAGATCAATATTTGAAGTAAGCCAAGTTTCACAAAGGGAAAATGCATCGCATTTGTTTTTATTTATCAAAACTTTAAACGAATCAATTTTTGGTAAAATACTTCTACAATTCCACTGTAAGACAGAGATAGAATCCTTCATATACGCAGTTGAATTAGCCATCGAAGGATACAATCGCTGCAAGGAGAGGCCATTGGGCAGTCAACTGCTTCAAAAATGATCTAACTGTTGGGAGGAATGCTGTAAGAAAAATTTTAATTGGATCGGGTACATTGAAAGTTTCAAAAATCCAGTCCACAATGTCAGAAAATTTCACTAATCCAGAGTTTGTTTCATCAACTGGGAGTGTAAAAGGAGCAACTGGGGTTTTAGATGTTCCTGGCAGTGCTGGGAACTCCTTCTGGGACTTTAAATTTGCCAGCCCAGGAGGAGTTTGCTTCGGTTTTTCCGCAGCACTGTTTGGTTTGTTTGTAACTTTCATTTCACTTTGAGAAATCTTAGGACCTTTTCTGGGAAGTTTAGGAGAGGAAATATTTTTCCTCTTTCTAGACTCCCCAGGATTGGCGTAAGACGCTCCCGCTGGTGAATCGTCAGAATCGGTTTCATCAGAGGACAACAGATCGAAGGGGTTCGAAGTAACGGGAGAAGTGGTAACGGTCTTCTTCAGCATGTCAGCGTAGGAACGCTTTGAACGCTCTTTGAGAGACCGTTTTATTTTATCCCTGCGCTGCATGTACACCGCACATGTCGAGAGCTCATGCAGATTTTCTCCGCAGTGAATACACTTTTCAGCGTTAACACTGCAAGAATCTTCCGCATGAGACTCCCCACACTTGCCACAACGTGCCTTATTGCAGCAGTAGGCGGCTGTATGGCCTAACTGCTTGCAATTCAGGCAGTTCATGACGCGGGGCACGTAGAGCCTCACAGGGAGACGAACCCGGTGGATCGAGACGTGGCTTGGTAGTGCAGACCCGGCGAACGTAACTCGAAACGAGTCTGACGGAGTGTATACTGTTTTGCCACCGATGATCGATGCTGACCGCAATTGCTTGCAGTCGAGCACCTTTACTTCGGGACACGTTTTGTTCTTAAAGCACCCTTTGGCACTTTGCAGTATACACTCGACGGACAGACTCGAATCGGTTATGACACCGTCGATCTCCACGTCTCGTGCGGGTATGTAAACGCGATACTCGCGTGTGAAGAGCTCAGAGCAAGCTATATCGTTGGCCTCTTTCAGGTTACCGACCACGACACGGAGCTTGTTAGGCCGGACCTTGGAAATTTCGGTCACGCTATGATATACCAGTTATTCGAGATTACTGTAATAAAATTATTCTAATCGGCAATTACTGGTAATACCTCACAACCACTCACCACTCATGTATGTTAAAAAATGTTAGTCATAGAAAATTAATCCATAGTTAACTGCAGGCTTGTTATTCTCCTCAATATGTGGAAAGAGCAGAGTGGATATTCACTGTTCACTTCTAACCCAGCATGGGTGCTGCGTATAACAATATTTTGTATCAAGCTTCTTCATTCTGCTTTGTGCTGTGTCACTGCCACTCGCAAGAAAACTAACAACTTGCTGCTTTCACCACAGCCTGAACGAAACAAGAGAAGTGAATCACTCTACTGAGAATAAACAGAAGTACACTGCCGTGTTCACTGCTGGAATGAATTCGATAACATTCGAAGAGCAAACATGCGTGACGGGCGGCTAGCATTATTTTTTGTAGTTTCGAGATACATTGCAATCAACGAAATCTACTTTTATGCTTACATTTTCCCCTCATTTGATATTTGCCTAAGAGACACATGGTAAAAGTATTGTAGCGAGCTCGGTTGTGTAGTTATTGAGCGTAGTGTCCTTTCGTGCGTGGAAGATCACACCAGTTTATTATTTCTCTGAAGATATATTTCAGATTCCACCGCGGTTTTTTTGCAAGCTACTCAGATACACGCGGCTCGCTGCTCTCTTCAAGCAAGTGCGTTGCTTTGCCCACCAGTGTGAGAGTAGTTGGCTCCTACACATTAGTGATTCTCGTAGGACAAATGGCAAGCCTGGTTAAATGTTGACGATTGGCGCATATTTCGCTAATTTAACTTTACCGATTAGTTGCATTTTTCGGTTAACAAAAAAAACGATTAGCAGGAAATTATTATTAACAATGTTAAAAACATGAAATGATCGATACATTTACAACCTCAAAATTTTTAATAATTTCTGAAATGCCTAAACAGTTAAAAACTTCAAATTGGCAAACTATTTCAAATAATAAAAATACAAGAATATCAAAACAGTCAAGAAGGTGATTAAGATTAATTGACTTCTCTTGGAGGGTAGACCCTACCAATTTTTTTTTTTTTGGTTTTTGATATTGATATAGAGAATATTACAGTAAATGGGTGATTTCTACTCTTGACGTGTGGCATGCTCGCATGTGATTGGTTCATTGTTCGCGGAAATTTGTCCATAAAACTTTTTATCATATTATAAAAAATGCACCAAATGATCTGAGCACACCGATTCGTTATGATGTCCTGAATCTCTGGTCAAAATTTCAAAATCGTCGTCGTTGAGTAAGGCCTCAAAAAAATGCCATAGATGTTAAAAATGCCGTAAATGTTCAAAATATCAATAGTATAAATATAAAATATATGCCGAAAAATATCAAATTTATCGCAAATGTTGAAAATCAGGCAACGAACAATCGGTTTCAGAATTGTATTATCACGTTTCGTTGAATCAAAAAATAACATTTTCATAATAGAAAGAAATAACTCTTAAGGCCCAATACACACAAGGCGTGATGACGCCTTCTCCATACAAAGTAAAAGGCATGATCACGCTTTCTATTTTGCATGGAGAAGGCGTCATTACGCCGTGTGTGTATCTGGGCCTTTAGGGTAAAAAAAGTCGAAATAGAAAATGTTCACAAATCGATGACGAAAAACGCTTCCACAAATCAACACAGAAAATGGTTTCGAATTGAGCTCAGAATAGCAAATAAAAGGTAAAAAAATAATGTGACCCTAATTTGAACTCAAAAACACTTCCAGAAGCTAAAACAAAAGCTAAAACAAAAATGTCATAAGAGAAAGTGATCCCAAGTTGAACTCAGAATAGTGAAAACGATCTTAAAAATCAGAAAATATAAAGCAAAAAATGATTCCAAGTTAAACATAGAATGGCAAAGAAACTCCACAAAAAGGTCAAAGAAAATCCCCAAAAAGGTCATGATAATAAACAATCACAAACTGAACTCAGTATACCGAAAAACGCTTAAAATTGATTCAAAAATAATCCTATATCGTTATCTAAAAAATTCCAAAATTTAGCTCTAAAAGTCTAGAAAATTTAAAAAAATACAGAATGATCGTGAATTGACAAACTTAAATTTTTGAAATGTTTAGTTTCGAAAACAAAAATGTCAAAAGTAGCAAAAATTTCAAGTTTCAAATACATTAAAAACTAACAAAATGTCAAAATTGAAAAACAACAGAAATGTCAAAAAGGTCATAAGTGCCAGGTAAAAAATGTAAACAGTGGCAGTGTACAAAAATAACAAAAATCTGGAGAAACATTTCAAAAGTTCTTATCTGCTTTGATCGATTTTTTGATCGATCACTTTAATCCAATCATCACAACTTATTGAACACCTTTTAAGACACGTTATTTGCACCAGTTGATAGCGAAGGGATCCTTCTAACCTTCTGAACGAAAACCACAATTGAGAGAGCTACTAAAGTTGAACCATTAAAAAGCAAAGCCTTGGTGCTACATTTCGATTCGGAACTTGACCTTATGTTTACTATACACAGACTTCGCAGCCAACTGTTAAGTGTACAGGACAATTGCGGGGCTAGCGCAACGATCCTACTGACACTAACAGTCCCTCCCGAGTCAAGACTCGAACCTACCACGACTGGCTTGTTAGGCCAGCATCGTACCTCGAGACCAGCTGGGGAGGCTAGTTGAACCATTACCAGAATGAAAATACGCTCCGGAGAAACGATAAAAGCAGATAGGACCTTTTGAAATGTTTATCTAGAAATAATAAAACTTCCGAAAACGCGAAAATTTAATCGACCATTTTTGATTTGAATGAAACTTTGCACACGGCTTAGCAAACTGAGCATTTTTCACAGGTGGAGAGATTTTTTACACCCATGAGTTACATTCTAAAAGGGCGTATGCCGTTTGGCATAGGTTTTATTCGAAGCATTGTAGCCCAGAAACCGCTGGTTGTATAGAAAAACTGTCTGAGAATGAGTTGTAGGAAATTGAAAATGTACCATAAAAAAATACACTGTGCAAAAAACAATTTTTTTGACCAAAAAAAAATTAAAAATAAACATTAAATTTCAATTAAAAAAAAAGAGTTGAATTTTTTTTTTAATTTTTTTTAAAGAAACTTGACGATAAAACGCAACTTATAAAAAAAAGTCCAGGATGGAGAAATGAAAAATAATTTTTTTTATGGTAGATTAATTTTTTTTATAAAAATTCTAATTTAAACATTTTTCAAAATATTTGTATTCTGATTTGAATGTATTCATTTTGAATCAAAAAGCTCTTGGTAGTAATCATTCTAAAGGCATCGATTTTCGAGTTATTTTGAATTTAAGCACGAAAAATTATTAATATTTTGGAAAATACACGTTTTTCTTAATTTATCCATGGTTCTCCAGCAAAAACCATACGTTCATTGGAATGCTTGATCAAAAGTATACAATTCATTCTTTGACAACAAAACGATTGGGCGAACGGTTCTCAAGAAAAGAGTTAAATGTTCTTAGTGATATAAATATATATAAGAATCAAATATTTATTTTCGAGTTTTATTATCTTAGGAACATATTTTTTTATTACATAGATACTTTACAGAACTAGTTTCACCTTATATTTACATCATAAGTAAATAATTCGTCATCTTTTGAAAACAGCTTCTTTTGTTTCTTATTTTCTGAAATCGGAACAAAAGAGTGATACTTTTGTGTGGCAGCTATTATTATAGATTTTTTGAAAATATTGCTCCATTCTGTTACTCCTTGTTCATATTCTTCATATGATACCCAACTAAATGACATTTTCGATGAATTTTTATTACTTTTCTGATTAGACCAATCATACAATTTATTGCGCTTGTAATGGGATGTTCATGTTCTTTAGCTAAACTTGCATTTCTTGCCATTCGTTTTAATATGCCACCAATTGCATCGCATGGGCCTTTACCATGAGAAGTCGCAGAAAAATGCCACTCTGCATCGACGTTGTATTTTGTTTTGAACTTGCAAAGACTTGCAAAGTTTTTTCTATTTCTATATTGTGAGGCAGCTCCATCAGACATTAACCCTCTAGTGCCCAAGTAATTTTCAGACGGACTTCGAAAAAATCACTATGTAACTTTATAAACATTTTTTAAGTAATGATTGAAGCTTTTTAAAGGTTTCACTGGAGACCGTCTAAAGGCGGCACTGGGCACTAGAGGGTTAATATCGCTTTTTTCAACTGTATTGTTGTTTTCAAAAAACTCATTAGTTTGGCAATGGACACCTGAACCGCAACAGTATCATGATGGAGTACTTCCGATATTATGATGAAGCTGATATTCTTAAGTGTTCCAGATTCTAAATAGTAAACAACGAAGAAATGAATGGTGGCTTGACAGTTATTCCAATAACTACACGAATCACAAATTGATAGAGACGTATTAAAATGAGCTTGACTGTTCAATATTTTTAATTTTGCAATAACGTTTTCGTTTAATTTACGTAAGCTTGATGAGAACCGATGATCAGGAAAGGGTTTACATCATTTGGGCTTGGCGTATTCCATTTTCACTTTATTCATCTTCACAAAATGCAAACTGTTACTAACACATCTGGAGTAGTGCCATCGTATTTATATACGAAAACAGATATTATAGGTAACCCAGTAGTTATTGGTTGCGTACTTTACAAACAGTTATTATTAGTAAACAAGTAGGTAGTGTTGCACGACAAACATATTTTTTATAAAACATTCGGCAAGGGGGAACGTGTAGGTAGGCTAAGGTTTAGCGCTTGAGTTATTTATCCAATCGTTTTGTTGTCAAAGAATGAATTGTATATTTTTGATCAAGCATTCCATACGTTCAGGTTTTTGCTGGAGAACCATGGACAAATTAAGAAAAACGTGTATTTTCCGAAATACTAATAATTTTTCGAGCCTAAATTCAAAATAACTCGAAAACCAATGCCTTTAGAATGTTTACTACCAACAGCTTTTTGATTCAAAATGACTCTCTACATCTTTTAAAATCATCAGAATACAAATATTTTGAAAAATGTTTAAATTAGAATTTTTATAAAAAAATTAATCTACCATAAAAAAAATATTTTTCATTTCTCCATCCTGGACTTTTTTTTTATAAGTTGCGTTTTAACGTAAAGTTTCTTTAAAAAAAAAAAAAAAACAACGGCAAGTGACGGCAAGTATATTGGCATGACACGCAACACCCTGAAGTCCAGAATCTACGGCCACAAATCCAACATGAACAAACTCGATCGACTTATAGAGTCAGTTCATACATACACAGACCAAGCAGTGGTAGAGTTGGGAAATAAAACAGCCCTCTTAGAACACTGCATCAACCACCAACACCGCTTCACATTAGAAGAAACCAAGATATTAGACCGTACTCTGAACCCACAAACACTCCCACTATTGGAGTGTTTCCATATCAGCAACACCGCACATACCGTTAACCACCGAACAGACGTCGACGGAATAAATTGCACATATGCAGGACTTTTACACCAAGTGAAGGCAACACAAGAACGAAGACAAGCCACCAAAACCTTACAACCAAACACAGCCACACACACACAAACACCATTAACAACCATAGTCTCAACCAATAGACTCACCAACAACCCTCCGAGAAAAATACTTTCTCCGCTATTCTCACTAAAGCTCTACCGGTTTAAGTTGAAGCTCACACACAAGGGCTAAACAGTACAGTCAGTGAGTGGAATCAAACACAAATAAGTGATAACAAATATTGAAGAAAAATTGCCGATAGAAAACGTTGAATAACGATAGTAGAATGGTAGGAGTGAAAAAACAACTAATAATTAACAGTTTAAACAAAAATCCCCCTTTCCCTTCAGCTCAAAATACCCTAGTTGATTAATTCTGATTACACAAAACCGCAAAGCTCATGCGCTAAACAAAAAACGATACCTTTGAAAGTGAACGATAGACCACAATGATTTTAGAATATTGTTAAATAAACCCATCTATTTTAGTATTCCTTTCAAAAAGGCCGCAACCAACGGCCGAAACGTCGGATGTGAAGAAAATATTCGTTTAGATCTACTGAGACTGCAAAGCCGAAAATCCAAAACATAAAAAACAAATTCAGCTCTTTTTTTTAAATTGAAATTTAATGTTTATTTATAATTTTTTTGGTCAAAAAAAATTTTTTTTTGTATAGTGTACATTTTTTTATGGTGCATTTTTAATTCCCTACAACTCATTCTCAGACAGTTTTTCTATACAACCAACGGTTTCTGGGCTACAATGCTTCGAATAAAACCTATGCCAAGAGGCATACGTCCTTTAAGAATGTAACTCATGGGTGTAAAAAATCTCTCCATCTGTTGAAAATGCTCAGTTTGCTAAGCCAAATACGTGTGCAAAGTTTCATTCAAATCAAAAATGGTCGATATTCGACCAAAGGTCATTTGGCGCGATCTTGCTCGGGTGGGGAAAATATTCGAACATTTGGGGTATTTCTTGCAAATCTTATAATCACTTCAAGCAAAAATATTACCATTTTCGAGTTCACTTATCTTTATCAGGTACTTTAAACTTGTTTGATGTGTCCTTCATTTATATTAACCCTTTCCCGCTCATGGTGACTCTAGAGCACCAAGAATTATAATCATCATATCTTGACATAAAATAGTTTGTTGTGCTTACGATTGTTCCATAAACTTTTATGTGCTGCCTCAGAGCATCACTGGGCATTTTCTTCAAAATACTACAGTTGACATTAATTTTAGTTAGTCTACAAAGTGTTCAGCTTGAATTTTTTCGTGAAGATATACATTTTAATGATAAAACTTGTGAGCGGGAGAGGGTTAATGGCATCCTCAAAACGCTGGAAGCTAAAACACATAGTCCTCCGGCATTGACTGCAGAAGTTGCCTTCTCCCAAAGGAGCACCTGTTCCTTCAAAATGCTGACGGAACTCACCAAATAATGAGCAATCTCTGCTCGGACACATTTGATCACGTTTGGCATATGTGCGAAACGCAGACCCCAACTTCCCGGCTTTCACTACTCAATCTCATTTGGCGTCTTCTACACTAAAACACAGAACAGAAGGTCGAGCTCCGAATCGGAATGTAGCACCAAGGCTCCGCTTAACCACACTGTCAACAAAAAAATGCCATTAGTTACGCGATTCTTCTAACATTCACACATTTTTCCTGCCGCAACATGCGAACATAGCGTACAACATTTTATTGTTGTCGTAAAACACTTTATTATTATCGTGAAAGGAATTAGTATGGAAATTCCTTCTGAAATTCGCCGTGTTTCGTTAGCGGTACGTTTCAGGCCTATTCTAAAAATATTGATTTGTATTTTAGGGCCACAAAAAATCACAGGATGGTTTTATTCTGTTTTTAATGAAAATCACTCATTAATAAACTGAAAAACCGACGTGGGCTGTTACTAAAAATTTTGGAACTTTTTTGCATGATTTAAAAATTTCAAAAATCTATTCACGACTCAATGGACCTTAGTAGAAATATTGATTTTAAGCCTGATTATATACTCTTTCTTGTCACCTGATAAGAATTAGTTAAGCAAACGTATGAATCAAATTGGTAAAACCCATTCTTTTCCTGAATCGAAATATCTACATCCATATCATTCCGATTGTAGCAGTTACGAAGGATCGACTGCAGAAAAAGTGATACCATGTAATATTCGGAAGCCGGTTTCGTCTCGAAAATGAATGTGCAACAGTTGGCCAGCTGATAACGCAAAGACAGTCGAAAAAGTTCCCTATTTCCGACTATAATGGACGGGTGCGAATCGTACGGTTGCTTTCGTATAAAGACCTTATTCAAAAAAACTACTATCGGAAAAAGTGTCGAATCGTTGTATAAGCCCTCGGCAACCGGAGTGGACGTGTTGGACGTGAAGAAGCTCGAAACCATACCGATTGCAATGGCAGAAGCAACCAACGAGTCGCTTTCCCTTCCTCGTGCGGACGATGATGCGGTGTCTCTAGATGGCGGGGACGATACATCGATACCAGATTCGCCGGTCCAGTTCCGCAGGAAGCCACTGCTGGACAACGAGGACCACTTGTTCTCGACGGATGACGAGGATCTCGACAGCGGGTACACGACGGCTGGACCAGAAGTGCTAGAGCTGGTCAAGAGCCTGGACCAGCGGGCGCTGCGGTTGAATGAGATTATCGTGAAAAATGGTAATAATAGGAAATAGTGCGTGTGCGTGCATTCGGTTAATTCTAATGGAATCGGTTCTCGTATTTCGGGTTAGGCAACGCGTTTCCTGAGATACGAGAGACGATGTGTCTGTAAAATGTCAATACTAAAAATCGCTTTCGTCCAGATAAACACGGTACACCCAAAGCGTACACGCGTGTGAATGCCAATGGTTCTGCGTTTCGTCCTCGCAGCCTGGAGCGAATTGCTGCTAGCAACAACCGACGCTTGCACCGACAGCGCGTTTGCAGCTTGCACGAAATCGTTGAAGGACGCCCGCTTGACTTCGATGAGGTAAGTTTACTACAAGCCATCTAGTTATCCTGTTTTTGCAAAGGGAAATGTCAAGTTTACGAAGCGTCTCGATCGGTCGCAAGTTCTCTTTTTACAAAAGTGTTTTTTCGTCGAAAACTCGAGCCAACATGCAGTCAGAATACCGTGTGTCTAAGATTTTAATTCGGGTATTGAGTGCCCGCGAGCGGAGACGGTTCGATACGTTCCGCATGCTTCCGCTGAATGCAATCAACCCACAGTTGAAACGGCGGGTGATTCACGATTTTGAAATACAACTGTACGAGTACGAACCCGGGTACGATTGGATACCACCGGAGACGGTGTCTAATCCTCTTCTGAGGGTTATTAGTAGCGGGTTGGAAAGCGCCACACGGGAGAAATCGTTGCTGTATGAAGGAGCAAGCATTGGTTCACAATGTTGGAAATATTTTTTTATTTTAATTATTGTTCTATTATTTTATTTTTCCAATGAAACGTTGCATTGAGATATAACAGTGTTAACTCTAATGATAATTTGATAATTCAATTTTTAGCTAGTGAAAATAGTATAATTCATTCAAGCTCAAACATATCTGAAGACTTATTCACTGAACAGGTACCAGAAAGATATAATATTGTTAATTAAAATATGTTGTAGCAGTATCCAAGTTATACACGCAGCCTTTAAAGCTTTCTGTGAAGGGCTTAAAAGTAGTTCGCTTATTTCTGTTGAGCCTTTCGGTATATGTTTATGTTTTGGCTTGCAGCATAGATAGTCGATAGTGATTCTCTACACTATGCTGAAAAAAAAACAGACAGGAAAGTTCTTCATTGTTGGTCAGTGTGAACCCCATCTTTTTTGCCAAACGCTTGTTGCAGTATAGATTAATTCTTCCGCAGTGCTAACCTTTTTTTTTTTCGTTCTTTCTTCCCATTTCATATTCGTGCACCATCAACTTCGCAGAGATTAATATCGGATTTAAAATTTCCCAACCTGTTGCCACCCAACCCACCGATCAAGGTAAGCGTAACTCAGCGCCTGGCCTAGCAGTGTACACACAATAATTGCCGTCATAATCGGAAATCTCGGATTATCGCTAATTCGCGCCGCACCGCGATCCCATCCGACGCCATCCGTTTAGCGCAGACCGCGCACAGCCAGCGAAACAATTCAATCGTAAATCTTTACGTTCCATTTGTTCCCATTATCTTATCCAACAGATTTTAATAGCATTTTGCAAAAATGACCCCGTGTTCGAGGCGCTGGTCAGCGCCAGCCATCGGCTTAACTTCGAGCCGACCTTCGTCAAATCGCCCGAAGCCGCCCTCGAGGCATTCCAGAATGCGACCAGCGGCGGCCATCACATCGTCATCGTCGATGCCCGACATCCTCGGATCATCGAAGCGGACGCCCTCGGGAGGTGAGTTGTTTGCGTTTTAAGTAGACTGACACTTTTCGCTTTTCCTGCTCAACAGTCAAAACAAAAACCATTGTTACTTTATCAGTCAGTGTAAAAGTCTGGTTACGTGTAGCTTATCTTCGACTTACGTTTGATTCATTAGGTAATTACTTGTTTTTACTAATTCAAAATGAGGATAAATTGCTGGAAAACTCATATTCAGAACGCAGTTAAATTGCAGATTGAACTAAAACTACCACAGTGCGGGTTTTCTTTTGACACTTTTTCCAAGTTTTTCAACTTAATAAAATTCTAACTCATATACTTCTGGAAATTTTAAGCCATTCAGTAGGTCCTAACTAACATAACCTTGGAATATAACTGACAATAAATTGTCTTCTAATAACCTACCTCTAATAAAACTAAGAAATAAGAGGAATGGAAAGAGAAATAATTTTCGCACGGCTATTAAAGCTTAATCGTGTTCTGACAAGCACGAATGAGTGGTTTTTGAAGACAGCCAAATAGAGGAAAATGCATTGTTTTATCCACATGTAGAAGACCTGCGTAGCCGCAAGGTTACAGAGTCCGCTTTGTCAAGAGGATGGTCGTGGGTTCGAATCTTAATAGAAAAATCTTAAGCATGGGTTTATTCCCTATCAGGTTTCCCAACCACTTACCTTTCCTTTACATCTAATTCTTCAATATCTTTCACAGTGGTACGAGAGCTTAAAATCGTGAACTTACTTCATTAACTCTTTAAACATTGGTTTCGTTGACATATATCTTCAAAAGATATTTAGTTAATAAAAAGCCTCAAAGACTAAAAACAAATTTTAGCTTTAACTTTTCAATCTTACACTTTAGAAAAATGGTGTCGTCGGCAAATTTGTAGATAATGTTGTAACAAAAAACTTTGCCGAAGACCATGTTTCTCCTAACTCTTCTTGTTTTGGAGATATAACGTTTTGTATTCGACTAGTCCTTAAAATGAGATTTTTTTTAAATCTAAAAACTGTAGTATTTAGAAGGCAGAAAATATATTTGTATATTTTCCAAACACACAACTTTGTAGAAAACAATAATTGGTTTCGGTTTTCAAAATGTCCGGTTGAGGTCGGGTTTAAATAAGCATAATCATAAGATAATGATGTCTAATATCATGTTTTTGTTGAATATGAATGTTTAATACCACTCGTGGTTCAAAGTTCGAAAGCAGCCCTAAATTGGTGTAAAAAATTTACCCAAAAAAATCTCGGGTGTGGGTTTCCCAGTTTCGGGTTCGTGTTGGGTTCACGTTTGACAAAAATAAAATTTTCGGGTTCGATCCGACTCCGGAACGAAAAAAAAGTTTCGGATTCGGATTTCAACGGAAAAAAACATTGGGTTCGGGTCCAGTTTGAAAAACATCAAACTCGACCATTTCTACCGTCTGCTAGTTTTTGCTTCTATGCGATCTATATAGCCTTCTAAATGCTACAGTTTTTCAGATATTTAAAAAATCGAGTGTTAGGGACTGGTCTAATACGAAACGATGTATCTCGAAAACTGAAGAAGTTAGAGGAAAAAAACCTTCTGCAAAATTTTTTGTTATAACATTGTTTACAATTTTGCTGAAGACTTCATTTCTCTAAAACGTCAAACTGAAAAGTTAAATTTTGCAGCGCCTCTAGCGGCGGAGATACAAACTAAACTTTAAGCTTTTTATTTATTAAATATCTTCTGAAGATAGTATGTCAATAACACTTTCGGAGAATGCTTAACTTCCGGAAGGCCGCACGCGAGGGCGTAGAATTTTTTTCTAAGTAAGCTAACATAATTAAATTACCTTCCATGAAAAATATATCAAACTCAATTTTCTGTCCTAAGCCCTATTTAAAATTCCAAGCGAAGTGAAAATCTCATACAAAATGTTCATGTTTTCACGCCCGTGAAAAATGCAACCTGCGAAAAATTTCACTTCGCTTGGAACTGTAAACAAATTCGATCTAGCGAAATCGAGGGTTGTGGATCTCATCTTTTCCACTTTGGTTTACTTTTTTCACGTATGCAAACGCTAGTGAAAAAAGCAGCAGCAAGCGAAAACTTGATTTTAAGTGCATTTATATTCTGTCAGTTGCAGCCAATTTTTACTTCGCTCGGAGCGTAGACTCGTGAATTTCGCTTCACTTAAACTGCAGGCAAATTCAAAATGGCGCCATTGTTATGTTATGTAAAACGTGTTCTAACTCGGGAAAATTTAATTTTGCATCCTAATACATCAAAAAATCATAGAAAGAAGCCGAAGTAGAAGAAAAAGTAAATTTCTGTTACACTGTGTAATTGGGTTGTTTAGCTATATCAGTTTTTTACATCATCTGAAAGATCTGCATTTTCTGAGTAAAACGTGATTTAAAAAAATTTTCTATCGTTGTCCTTCGCTTTTTAAATCAAGATTTAAAACTGCTCGAAATCGCTACAATGACAGTTCGCCCATATAACAACTGTCATTGTAGCGATTTGGAGCGAATTTTAATTCTTCATTTAAAAATCGAAGGATAATGATATAAAGTTTTAAAAAATCACGTTTTGCTCAGTAAATTACACTCTTTCAGATGATATATAAAGATCGGAAATCCGTGAATAGCTAAACAACCCAATTGTAACATTTTAGCTGGCGCTCAGATTATTGTAATCTGTCCTAGAAATTTTTTTTTCAAAAATGAGGTAGTAATTTGCCTAAATCGAAAATAAACAATTTACTGCACTGGACAACTTTCTAGAAACGTGGAGTCTCCTGAAAAGTCGGTTCTGGAATCTTCGGCCATGATAGAGGGTAATGCTCTAAACGCCGGTATTTTTAACATAACTTGTGTTTTTGTTCAATGGCGGAACATCTTCAATTTTAAATTTAATCGAAACACTCCCAATCAAGCCAGTTGATAAATGTTAACTGGTATTGAAGGCTTTGAATACAACATAACAAGAAATGGAATATCAAATAAGAATTTAAAAGTGGTTTCCGACAATAACGTAGTGACCTTATAGTTCGACCATTTTTTTGCTTTTCTTCGTTTTTTTTTGCAAATTGATCCATGCAAATACTTTGCTTTTATAATATCCTTTCCATGAAAGTCCGTGAGAGAGAGGGAAATTAACTCAGATAATCTGCTTTATAATTAACCTGCTTAGAAGTACGAAAAATATATTTAGCAGTAAACTCAGTCAGTGACATTCCATTGGTAAATAATAACAAGGTGATCCGGCAGAGCAGGGTTCGCGTTACTTACACCTTTACTTTGCTTGCGCCTACTAATAGGCAACGACGGTGCTAACGCGCTCGAAAACTCAAAGCTTCGCCTTACACCATCTCGATACTTGCACCACTGATTGCAATAATCCAAGCTGAATATCAACTTCGTAAGGCAAACCGAGATTTGCTAAAGAAGTATTCAAGGGGGGGGGGGGGGGGGGGGGGCAAAATTCAAAATCAATACGATGATATGTCTCCTATTGCGACATTTAAAATTTGAACGGTGTTAGAAACTGTTACTTTTCTCATTAGGTTAATTGCTGCTCAAGTATAAAACACTTTTGATGTCAGTTTCTTATCACATTTGCAGGTCTATACGAAACTCGAAAGGAAGTCAGCATACCACAATGGTTGCAGTAGTGAAAAAAAGGTAAAAACTTCATGGTAATTCTAACCGTACTCTAATGTTTCACTGTCATTATACAATTAAAAAACGCACTAAACGCAACTTTCCTGCTTGAGCCCATAGCACCAAAATGATCGAAAGTATAATTCTATTTTCAGTATAAATTACATAACATACATTTGCATACATCTTGATCCTATCTTTTATGTACTAAACGCTCTATTCAAGGTTGGAGTATTCAACAAGCACACGTTTGGCATTTTAATTTTTCCCAGCTTCAAAAGCCATTTCAATTGAGTTCTCATTTTCTCGTTCCAGTGTATTCGAAAAGGACGATACGGCTGTAATGTCATTGCTGGATGTTGGCTTCAACCGGGTAAGAAGCTCTTACTATAAGCACATTCCAATGCTTCATTTCTGTGCACCGGAGAAGTTTGGTTGCGGTGCGACGAAATGCGCCTCGTTAGCAATGCGCTTGGCTTTGGATAAAGTTTTTCAACTTTGAACCGAACCTAATTCACCCAGAATTTCGTTTTCTTCCCTTTCCCGACAGTGCATAATAGAATCACCACACGTATCCATTTGCTCTTCGGAACTGCGACAGATTCAACACTCGCTGGTCCGGCCGCAGAATGTGATATCCACGCAACAGGTTAGTATGACTCTGGTAGTTTTTTTATGAACGGAACTAATCCTTCCGAAAATCAAGCCAAACGATCGGTAAATCTAAATCGATTGTCACGTCATCAGTCCTTGCATAAATACTACCGATTTCAATGCTCTTCACTCAACCGAAATATGACGCAAATCTAACACAAACAATAGAAGCTGCCACGGCAGATCAGTGTCCCCCCTGGGGAACAATTCCCAGAGAATATAAATAATCTATTCGCGATAATGACATAGAGTTTATCGCAGCACAGGGGTCACACATCCAGCAGCCTTTTCATTGAACCAAAGCGTGATGTGTTGACCCTCTTCATAATTTTGTTCGCGTTCTGTGTTGAACATTTTCTAAAGCACTTTATCCGGCATCCGAGCATGACAAATATCCTTTCTCGGACTACATAGTAGTTGCTCAAAAGGTCCGACAGTTTTGAACCTGAAAGGTGACACTGGAACAGGTGATAATGTATGACACCGAATTTAGTTTCACGACCGTTTTGTGCAAATATTGTGTCCGCGTGCTTCAGCACGCATATCAGCGTGATGTATTGAAATAAATTATGTTCAAATACATTATCGCCGCGTCATCAACACCACCAGCATCCTCATCATCGTTATGAAGGATGTCATTCAAGTTGTCACCACACTGCACGGACAGACTTGTGAAAACGAATCCGCTTTCAACAAGTAGGTAGGCGGTTATTTAATCATTCAGACACTGGATTATTGATCTTCCTTTCGTGCAGAAAGGCAAATATGTATGAGCGGTATAAAAACTCTTGATTGGTGCATAACAGTGCTCATCAAAAAATAATATGATAATGGTGTCTGGCAGTCGGTTGACATACCGTGAAAATTTTGAATTAAATTCAATTTTTCGCTATGGGTCAAACAGAAACTGCAGAAATTTAGCTCATTTTTTGTATCTTGTTTCCTTATAATCAACAGGCTTTATACACAGCTCTCCATCGTTCACGGGAAGCGATCATTATCACTGACGATACGTTGCGAATCCAGTACGCAAATCGGGCAAGTGAAAGAGTCCTGAACATGAAACTGGTAAGTCTGGTCGATTCACCAAACCTGTTTACTCTAATCTCCCAGATGGTCTCGAGGTACGATGCTGGCCTAACAAGCCAGTCGTCGTAGGTTCGAGTCTCGGCTCGGGAGAAACGTTAGTGTCAGTAGGATCGTAGCGCTAGCCTCGCAATTGTCCTGTAAACTAAATAGTCGGCTGCGAAGTCTGTGTATAGATAAACTGAAGGTCAAGCTCGAATCGGAATGTAGCACCAAGGCTTTGCTATTTGTTTACCCTAATAATCTTTACACACACTTTTAGGACGAAATCGTTGGCAGATCTCTCAGCGACATGGTGACGGCTGATATTAGCAACATTTTATCTCATACCAGTAGACATAAGGATTACGAAGGGTACATCAGCACTCGTCGAAAATCACAGGAAACGCTGCATCTTCACGTCCGCGCCGTACCTGTCTCCTGTATAGGAAGGTTCGTGTATATTGATACTTAACCAGTACGCTGACACTGTTTGCTATTTCCATTCAGAAGTCCCACCCATTTGGTTCTAATTTTGGAATCGCCTGCTGCCGGAACCACCCTGACGGCACTTGCCAGCGATGCCTTGCAAACGCTTCCCCAGGGCAAGGAGATGGCTCGAGGTTCGCTGCATTCGATTCGACGTGGCAGTTTTGACGTCCGCTCCATAGCTTCCGACGGTTTACGCCGTACCAGTTTGGCCAAATTGTCTCAGCTTCCACTGGAGGCACCTATCACCAAGGTTCTAAGCTTGCTAACTCAAGTTCAGGAGAGTTGCTCCCATGAAGAGGTTAAACTACTGGACCGGGTGATGGAGTTTCTCAAAAGGGAAGGACTCTACAGTCCCCAGATGAAGGAAATGCGCACCGAAGATCCGGTAGCAACGGACCTTATAGGAGCGTTGTTGACGGTGCGTAGTTGCCTGAAGAATAACTTTGTTACTATTAAAAGTCTGATTACCCCAAGCAGCAAGGACCTACAAACACAATATCGTCTCGGAGAAGTTCGAACGATTCGATCATTCGAGGCGGAGGACGACCGTCCACCGGCAGCATCGTGTTTACCAAATCCAGAGAATCTTCACAACTGTCCGAATTACTAAACAGTGCATTGGCCTGGGATTTTGAGATATTTAAGCTGGAAGAACTGACGGAAAAGCGACCGCTCGTTTGTTTAGGTGCGCTAATCCTTCTACTTCTAACCAATTATAAAAAATTGTTATAATTTATTCGATATGTTGCAGGTCTTGAACTTTTGCGGAGATTCGACGTTTACAATACCTTTTGCTGTGATGAAATGACTTTCAAACTATGGCTTATCAAAATGGAAGAGTATTACAAGGCAGAAAACACATATCACAACAGTACACACGCCGCGGATGTGATGCAGGTAGGTGCAATGTTTTTTTTTTTTTTTTGCTCTTTTGATGTCGCGACTTGGTTTTGTATCAAAGCTTGCCTTCCATAAAACCTGATATTTAATTTCCCATTGCTATGGGGATTCTTATGCGATGCTTCATTGTATTCTTTCTTGTTATTAGCTTTTAAAGCTAAATTAATAACACGATGGAAAGATTTTTTAGACCCATGAGTTATTTTCTAAAAGGGAGTATACATCTTTGCGTAGGCTTTATTCAAAGCATTGTAGCTCAGAAACCGTTGGTTTTATAAGAAAACTGTACGAGAATGAATAAAATGAAATTTATAATGCCTTATTTTTCCTCTTTGCGCGATACAACGATTAAATGTATTTTTCTATATTTGGACCGAATTGTTACTCTTTGTTGTTTCAGAATTTACATGAATGTCTGCTTTTTCAAATTCAAGATCTTTTCGATTTTATATTGACCAAAAAAATTAGTACAAATATTTAAATGCTTTCTTTTCTAAAAACAGTTTTTTTTGGTAGTAAATGACGATGGAAAAACCTAAATTAATCCACCCAGCCTTTCTCATTCAAACTTATTATTTGTAAAAATAGATTTACATGAACGCTTCAATCCAATAAATGTGTATTCACTTTTTGGGTTGTAAAATAATGATGTTGTAATAGGAGGAGGAGATCTGGCATCTCTGCCCAGCAGTTTGGATAGTTTATGTGGTGCGTGTTTTGAAGGTGTTTTTTAATGTTTAATCTTGAAATCAAAGTGATTGTTGATGTTAGAAGGCAAAAATGCAGAGTGACGTTGCTGTGTGAAGTGAAGAATAGGTTAAATCATCGAATCATCGACAGGAATTCGATAAAGTTTAGAACTGCTTTCGGCCTTCAAAAAGTCATCCTGCAGTAGCTTCATGGAAAATATAACGAGGGATAAGTATCATGTTGCAATATGTTTTTGTATCTGATAAAAATTTCGCTAAAGACTTAGTTAATTTTTTACCGGTTTTACTGCTGTTATTGCCATGACCTGTCTTATAGAGTAAAATTGGTTATATATAATACAGTAATTGTTGTCAAGTGGTAGTGGCGGCAGATTTATTCAAAATGCGCTTTTGATGGAGTAATTTCAGATTCCCGTTATTTGAACTCAGTAATTACAAATGCGCAAATATTAAGCAGCAGCGCGCCCCTCGATTTGCAACTCGCTGCGATCGCAAATGTCTCTCTCTCACGCAGGATCAGGGATGCCGGTTTTGCACCGATTTCTTTTCAGTTCAAACAACTTATGAATAAGCGAGATGAATACTTTGTAATTTCGAGCAAAAGCATCTGGCATCTTTTCGCAAGATTGATCCGATGTAACCTGAATTCGTTTCTTTCCGCACAGACTTTCAGCCCTCGTACTGTCTTTGTTGTGAGTGGGAAAAAGATAGTGAGAACGTTTTCGAGTCTTGCTCTCTTGCTTTGGGAACCCCTTTTTTCTCACTCACTGCTTCGACCGGTCGGTCCATGTCAGAAAATGATTTTCTCTCTGATGTGTAATAGCAATGGATGTGAATGATGTGATGTGAGATGTGAAATAATCTGAAAAGTAGCAACAATACTGACACAGAAAATAATTATATCGTTCGGATTGACAAGTTAAAATTACGTGTAAGGCGAGTGTGCGGTGTTTTGCCCACGGACAAAACGAATTTTCATAGTTTTGTTTTGTTTTGTATTGAAACTTGTGAGGCATATATGAAAGAATTGCTTGTGTGATAATATCCTGGAAGATTAAGACATAAGGGCTAGTATATTTTAGAAAACGCAAGTGTATTTTGTTCAAGATGTGTATTTTCAGTTTTCAGGTACAGCAGCGGATTCGATGGGACAAACTTTATTTATTTCATCTCAAAGCGACCGAATCATGAACACCATACACTTTAAAATAATTTGAGATTACATATCTAAATGTTGGCTATTTTTTGACTAATGTTGTTATACTAAGACAATTTGGATGATTAGGCTGGGGTTTTGTAAGTTAGCATAGAACGAATCTAAGACAACAAAAGTAAATAAGATTAGACTTGCATTTTACAATAATTGAAACTTTATTTTTGGCGTTTCTTTGTCCTACTGGGTCAATGCGGATCTGTACAGAAATAGAGAATCGATATAAAGAATAAAGCGCATGCGGTGTGGGGCTTGAACTGGCAGATTTTACGGTGCGCCTCGGATTTTTTTATTTGTTGGGCTTTGGATGCACAGAGCATGTCAGTTTTGTGCATTTGGTAGGTGACTGAGATAAATGTATAGATTGGAGTATGTTACAAACTTTAAATACCCAACGCTGTAAGTTGGACGTTTTATAACCAATTGGTAGATGCGTATTCAGTAGTTGGCTTTCTAGAGATTTGTGTCGCCACCGTGTTGTTTAGACTAACTATGCTGGAAAAGATAAAATTGTACAGTTTGATAAGATGGGAGTTATTAATCTTCAAACACGCTCACTCTTACAAGACAGAATAGGCAGTTTTACAATATAGTTTAAAAAATTTGATAATTTAATATTCGCACACGACTAGTATTTGATCGTATTGCCTACCATGCCCAAACTGGTCGGTTACAGACATTTTACCCAGTTCTATGCTTTTATTTCATGATTTTTCTAGCTTTTGGACAATTGTAATACACATTAACAATTTTTATTTAATTGAACTGTAACCGTTATGGTCGGGCTGACGAAAGCCCACGACTAAATTTTGATTGCGATTGTTTTGGCATTTTTTAATGAACTTAACACTCTGTTTTATTCGATATGCATACTTGCACTTTTCCTAATTTTTAGGCTTTGAAGGCATGAAACTCTGCCAGTTTCCATATTCAGTAGGTATCTTAGTTTATTTACTTAAAAATGACATCACCAAAACTTCCGGCATCGGTAGTATTTGGCATGCCGTTAATTTATTCATTTTTATTACAAATCCCCTAGCTTTTGACAAATATTACTATACAAAAACGTTATTCAGTTGCGCTGAAATCATGTATGGCGAAGTGACGACCTCAACGACATTATCTTTATTGTGATTAGTTCGGTGTTTTGTGATTTAATTTGGAACTAGCATATGTTTCATTTGTACAAGTTTCACAGGCTTCGAATTCATGCAACTTTGCCATTTTACAGATTAGATTTAGAACGCGTCGAGCCTGTTTTCGCAATAGGCGGTCTGTCGGGGATTTCGCGCGCACTCTCGTGGTTGTGCACAGTATGCCTCTTCGAGTACGACGGCTTTACCTTTCAATGATCGCACGGTGTAACAGTGAGATGTTCGGGAGGTCTTAGAGATTCCGTCCGACTTGTTTTCTATTTAGCACCAACTCTCGAAAAATTATATTACAAGAGAAAAAACGCATTGTAGATCTTATATCCTCTAAAATTGCGGTCGGCGTACAGTTTCCGAATAAAGTTTAACGTCTTACGAAATAAAGCTACTCATTGATTCGTGAATGGGTAAATTAAGCTGTTCATGAGCAGAAACGCGTAGAGTCGTACGATACGTAAGGTAACCGAAATTACTTCACCTCCACGATTCGCTTGTATCCCGTCACTGCAAATATGATAAGGTTTCAAACATGTTGGCACCTGGCGCGCTTTCGTTGGTTCATATATCGAAGATCGCACCACTAACCTCGGGAAAGTGCGTGCACGTCGGGTTCAAAATTGGAAGAGTCGGTCAGTTCCTCTGTTAGTACAAAGCTCGTTATTCCCGTCGTACTCCTAAAATCCTTAATCAATGAAACAAAACGTCTTAGATACATAAAAGATAGGTTCGCGAAAAATATCTTAGTTGACGAGTGCCCCTAAATACCACCAAGAGTTCTATCGTATGTAGAGGAGAAACGCGACAGACAACTAACACAAAATACCTATACCCGTGGTGCTTGTGGAGTGTGCAGGAGTATATCCGGCCTCTAGTAACAACAAGTATCGAACTAACACCCCTTTCCTTCCTTCCTTTGATCTACGTTCTCGACCGGCAGGCGTCGGTACTGATCAGCATGCAGGGGTTATTGGAGATGCACATCGAAAAGCTAAATCCCAAGCAGTAATCACTAAATTCGATATACAACTCCAATCGATCCTGGTCAGTAACGAAGTGGCAACCGGTGGTGATCAATCAAGCTCAAGCTCAAAATAATGATGTTGTAATAGAAGTATAAAATATGAAATTTGACGTAATGTAAATGCTCAAGAAATAGCGAAATAAAAGAAATGACTTTTAATTTCGAACAATACAATCACGAGCGATACCGGGAACGTTCAAATGGTACGAAACCACATTTAAATTATATTGTAGCCACATATATTGATCAAAGCAGGTATAGTTTTAAATAGCCTCTGAATTTTTTTTCTTTCCATAACTTTTGAACCACATATCAAATTGTTATGAAGTTTGTTATTTGTAAGTTTGAGAGATGACTCGTTCGTATGACACTAGTTATGGTCAAATAAGTCGTGTAATCTTTGAGATAATAGAATTTCGTTGTTTTATTAACAATTTAATACATAACGGTTGCTTAGTTCGATTATAATCAAATGAAATGGGAACGTATAGGGCAACCAAACTTTGAAACCACGTGTTAAATCATAATTCATCAGTTAACCCTTAACTAGCCCGTTCATCTGATAATACTATTGATCAAATCGGTTGTGTACTTTCTGAGATAATGAAGTTTCGTGATTTTCACAATTCGATACATTACAGACGAAGTTACAGTTCGGTTACAGTAAAATTTAATAGGGTGTTATGAGTCAGCTAGACCTTTCATTTGACACAACAGGCAAACATAACAGGCAAAGTAATATTCCGATTGCAAAAAAATCAATAGGGTCTTATGGGGTAACTAGACCTTTCATATGACACTGATTTTGTGGAAATGGGTCCAGCCATCTCTGAGAAACATGAGTGAAATTAAACAGTATTCAGAAGACGTTACTTTTCATAACTTTTGAACCACATGTTCAATCTATATAAAATTCAAAAGTTAAGGGTTTTTAAGATAGCCCGTTCATTTGATACCAATTTTATTGAAATCGGTTGTGTGGTTTCTGAGATATTGATGATTTTCGCGATTTTTACATTTTTAAACATAACCTCTAAAATAAAAATCCAATTACAATGAAATTTCATAGGGTCTTATAGGGCAACTAGAACTTTCATTTGAATATAATTTCATTAAAATCGGTCCAGCCATCCTTGAAAAAAGTGAGAGAAAATAAAAATCTGCACATACACACTCACACACAAACACACACACATACATACATACAGAACTGAGTCGAGTGATATATGCCATTCGGCCCTTTGGAGCACTTCCAAATCTTCGGTTTTGCAAGTGATTGCTATACCTTTCTAGGAGAAAGGCAAATAGTTAAAATAGTAATAATTAGGAGTAAAATATTCGTGCTGAAGAAATAGCGAAATAAAATAAATGACTTTGAATTTCGTACACTTCAATCACGAGCAATACCGGGAACTTACGAAAAGCACAATACCAAATTTAAATTTTGTTGAGGCCATATGTTTTGATCAAAGCAGTAACAGTTTCAAATAGTTCTTGAATTTCGTTTCTTTTCATAACTTTTAAACCACATATCAAATTGCTATGAAATTTCTTACTTGTGAGTTTGAGGGACAACCCGTTCAAATGGCACTAGATATGTTCAAATAAGTCGTGTGATCTTTGAGATAATAGACGCTCGTTGTTTTTATAATTTAATACAGTACAGATACAGTTGGAATAAAAATACGATTATAGTCAAATAAAATGGGAACCTATAGGAAAGCCAAACTTTTCATTTGACACTAAGATTGTTGAATTTAGTCCAGCCATTTTTGGGAAAACGAGTGAATTTGAAAAGTCACCGGAACATGTTTCTTTTCACAATTTTTGAACCACGTGTTTAATCACTATAGAATTCATCAATTAATCTTTAACTAGCCCGTTCATTTGATACCAATATTGTTCAAATCGGTTGTGTACTTTCTGAGATAATGAAGTTTCGTGATTTTCATATTTTGATACATTACAGACAAAGTAACAGACCGATTACATTGAAACTCAATAGGGTGTTATGAGGCAGCTAGACCTTTCATTTGACACTTATTTCGTGGAAATCGGTTCAGCCATCTCTGAGAAAAGTGAGTGAGTTTAAGTAGTCTTCGGAATATGTTTCTTTTCAAAGCTGGATTTCACATTTTTAAACATAACAGGCAAAGTAATAGTCCGATTGCAAAAAAAATCAATAGGGTCTTATGGGTTAATTAGACCTTCCAAATGACACTAATTTTGTGGAAATCGGTTCAGCCATTTCTGAGAAGCATGAGTGAGATTAAACACTCTCCAGAACACGTTTCTTTGAATAACTTCTGATCTTCATGAAACTAAAAGTTAAGGGTTTTTTGAGTAGCTCGTTCATTTAAAACCAATTTTGTTAAAATCGGTTGAGTAGTCTCTGAGATAATGATGTTTCGTGATTTTCACATTTTTAAACATAACCTCTAAACTAAAAATCCGATGGCAATGAAATTCAATAGGGTTTTATGGGGCAACTAGACCTCTCATTTGCAAATAATTTCATCAAGATCGGTCCAGCCATCTCTGAGAAAATCGAGATTGGGAGAGCGTTACATACACACACACATACACACACATACAGAAAATGCTCAGCTCGTCAAACTAAGTCGATTGATATACAAGATGCGACCCTTTGGAGCACTTTTATACCTTTGGTTTTTCCAGTGATTGCCATACCTTTCTAGGAGAAAGGCAAAAATCAATTACCTGGAAATAGGTTAGTAATTTCCAAAAATATAGTTCAGCAGGAGGCACTCGAATTCACAACTTCTAATCCCCGGTCAGATGCGTTTTCGCCAGTGACGTAACCACTCAAACTTTGTGTACTTTTCTTCTCAAACTAACAATCGTCACACGAAAAAGCGGTTGAAGTGTATATCATCGCGAAACTACGGTTTTTGCTTCTTCTAGTTCCACCTTACCTGCTGTGTCAATATTTGCACCGGCTTTCGCAGAACATACCATAAAAAGGCTGTTGAGGCCACGCACAAATGGGTGTGGTTTACTTGAAAGAAATGCATTTTTAGTCACAGTTTGTTCTTTGTACGCCGAGCTGGATTTTGAATGATATCAGTTATTCGTCGATACAAAAGTCAACTAAAAATTGGTTTGCAGATGGAATTACACGCAAATATTACTTATTTTTTCAAAATATTTACACAAACAAATTTAGCTCCGACAGCGGAATGTAGTACTAAAGGGATTATGTATCTGCGATTTTTTTCTGGTTGAAAATTATACATGCTTCCTACTTCATACATCCCATTGTAAACTCAAAATTTTATTTTTGGCTTTTGTTGTTGTTAAGGAAAAAACTTTCAACATTTTGTATGAATAAAATACTGTGATGTGTCGATTATATCACGACCAAAACATTTTTTCATGTGATATTTTTAGAACATATTTATTTAAAGTAAGTAAAAAAACAATGTCTTCTATTTAAGAGATCATTTTATTATGTTTTATGTTCAACATGCGTATTCTCAATTACTTGTAAACTCAAACAGAATATGTTTCCAAATCGAAAAAAAAAAAATCATGATATAACAAGACCATAACATATTGAAAGAACTATTGAGGTAGTACTTTTTTCATGGATATATATTTTTCGTAAGAGTCATATATAAAATAAATGCATATTACTACTCCGCTTAGTCCATACAATGATATCGTTTATGTTTTAATTTGCTGTTTTGTGAACATTTTGTTCGCTGGATTTTATTAGGTCAATACATTCAACATTACTACTGTCTGTTTCTACTTTTATAAATTTATTTTCATCCTTTTCGTTATTAGCAGCAAGTCCTGCATAGTTATTAATGGTTCGGCTTCCAGAGCACTAAACATTGTGACATGATGAATTTCATCTTCATTGAAAAGATTATTGATTTGAGTTACACCCATTTACTTTCAAGACTTTGAAATTGTAGTGGATAAAACGTCCTGCCAAGACTTAAAAGCAAGTGTGACTTGAGCTATCCGGTAGGTCTTTCGCATTTTCGGTTGCTTGTGGATTGGTTTTGGACTGTCCTCAGCTTCAATTTTTTTAATATGTGACAGTGCATCTTTTAAAAATTATCTGAAGGTTAGTTGGTCGGCGTGCGACCAGACCGAGCCAAGCGCCAAACACATTGTTTTGAGTAATTAGCATTTGAAGCTGGACCACCCATAAATTTATCGTGTTTGAACTTATCATTGATTCAATGCTGACACGTAATGAATAAGGCTTAAGCAGGTATTAGACGACGCAAATATTTGCTATTTTTGGTACGATTTTCATTTGCACAAAATAAAATCTGTATTGAAAAATAGCAAATATTTGCTTCGTCTAATACCTGCTTTAATGAATGTCCTGTTATCATAAATACGCGAAAAATAGCAATAATTGATAAAATATTTGGTTTTTGTTTTTGACACCTATGCACTCAGTTCACTCTAGTCAAACAAAGATTTAAAAAAATGGTCTTCAGTTCGGTCTGGTCAAACGTATTTAATACAACATATTAACTTGACTATTAAACAAGCTAATTTTTCTCACTAGTCAAACGTCATACATAGATATCAACGCTGCTTTATCTCTCAGTCCAATCTGTATCAAAGATTATACAGCTGATAGACAAGCAAAGCTTTATTTCTGTTGCTCTATTTCCAGGTGCCAAAGCGCTAAGTGTTAAGATAGTATTAATATGAAATGCTCTGGTATTTTGAAGCGGGTTTTGTCTAATTTTATTGATTTAACGTATATTAACCCAGTTTGTTACAAGAAAAAATTTAATTTTATTTGAAAAATATCAAATAAAACTAAAATGCACTTGGTTCGGTCTGGCTCAACAAGTTCTTAAAAAAAAGTGATGTGCCCATTGAAACGAAATTCGGCTCTACGAAAACCACCTGGCTGTTCATTTATCTAATTCTGATGACAGTCGTATTAACGATCTGCTCGAAGTGTAGAAATCAGTTACTGGTTAAAATAAATCGCAAAGTTTGCTTTTAACTCTCAAACAATCACTTTTTTTAGATGCCATGTCTGTGTACACGGTTCACTCTGGTCGAACGCAATTTTGTTCTTTTCACAAAGTGCTACAGAGATTTTTTATTATAACACGCCTATGAACTGTTCAAATGATTTCATTCTTTAATGGGACATAGATTATCAATTTGCACATCCACTGGTGCTAATAACTCAATTTTAAAGAAAATGGCGCTTGGCTCGGTCTGGTCGCACGCCGACCAGTTCTCATCACTCTTTTTCAAGACTACCTATTTATATTTTTTTTGCGTTTTGTTTCGTATTGCCTGAAATGACAGGGCAAAAAAGATGTTACGCATCGTTTCGAAGCAAAAGAGAGAGATTTATAGAGCGTTTGTAGTGAAAATGTGTTTTATATTGCACATGAGCAAGGAACCGTAAGAACGTAAGTTATTGATAATCAATCAGTTTCAAATAAAACTGTGTTCAAAAAGGAGAAAGCCCCTGTTATGGTAGCCATTCACGGTGCTCCCACAGACCGTTATTATAAAACAAAATGCACCAAAGGGTGCATCAAAAGGGCATTACTCAAAAATGTACCGTACGATGTTTTTGAAATTTTGACCAGAGATTCTGGACGTCATAACGAATCGAATGGTGTACTCAGATTCTTTGGTGCATTTTGTTTTATAATAACGGTCTGTGGGAGCACCGTGCATTGTTTTTGAATTTGATATTTTCAAAAAGAAACGTTGAAATTTGTGTCTAACGTTAAAGTTTTTAAATTGGCCGTAGAGGTGTATACTGCTTACTGGCTAAGTCAATGAAAAAATACAACCCTCTTATTCGTGTTATTTGAATGAAAAGATGTTTTTTTATTTACGACGCCAAACCGTTCAAGGTTGTCTTGAAAGGTCCCACTAACGAACAACTCATTGATGAGATCAACATTACTCTGACAGAATTACTTGACATAGTTCTTACCTATGTGACTTTTGTGGAACAATAATCACTATGCAAAACCAGTTATAAACCTGGAATTTCCTTTGTTAATTTTTTAATTCATTTTAAGCGCAAAGAGGTTAACAATTTATTAACTTTCGAAAAAGCACGTAATGTGCAGATAAAGTGGGAGTAATATAGCAAATTTATTTATAGCTCAATATTCTTTTTAAGTCAAATTTTTGTCACATGGATCTTAAATGTTTGAATATTGAAAATATGTTATGTTTCCATTAAATTCTACAACAAACTACTCTTTTGTAGTAGAATTAAATGGAAACAGAACCTATTCTCAAAATTCAATTTCTTTCTTCTAAGACGCCCAAAAAGAAATTTATTTTTAATGCGCTGTCCGTTTAGCTATTGACAGGTCAAACAAAATTCAATTCCCAAATCTTCTTCGGATGCTTCCGGCGAGCACTTTGACGCACCTTCTGCATACACTAGCGACTCCTGAATTCATAGGAATGATTAAAAAGCTATAACCTGTTCACGGCAACTATTTCGAGCTTTAAGGTGATATGTTGTTTCGCTTTTGTCGACCTTTGTCAGATTTGTCCAACTGTCGTCCAGGGGGTTAATGAAGTCATGAAGAACAAATATTTTGCAGTATGATGAGTCATCATGCAAGAAACAAACGCTCTAGGATGATAGAGCCAATACTTTACATTGTAAAAACATTTTTTTTACACAAAAAAAATCAATAAAATATTGAATAATTATTTTAAAGCTCATTTTTGAATATTTTTTTTATAAAAACTACAACAGATTAGCTAAACATTGATGGTTGTCTGATCATGAAGAAAAAGAAAGCAAAACTTTAAAAAAATAAAGCAAGAACGGTGTATTTGATTTTTATAATGTTTCCGACACAGTTGTAGACAGTAAAAAATACACTGCAAGACAAAACAAAAGTTATAAATTAAATATAAATTACCTATCACGAAAAACCCACCTTTTAGAATTTTTTTTTCTACGAACACTACAAACTGTTAGCTGATAGTTAACTTAACTTGGAGAAATAAAAAAAAATAACCTTGTCAAAAATGAACAAATTGTTTTTAAGAAGTTTTTTACAGTGTTTATTTTATTATTTGGAAAGACAAAATTAGTATCTTTAACTTCGACGAAATCATTATACCGATCAAACAAACCGTTTTTGCTCTTAAAATATTTTTATCATTGCTAGGCAATCGGCTCAGTAAAAACTCCTAAAATTAGATTTTCCGTTAACAAAAAGAACGTGTCTATTTTTCTGGAAGGACAAAATTGGGGTAGAGAACCTATTTTAGGCAGAAAAAATTGACTTATATTCCCACCAGTTGACAACCTGAAATATAGCATTTCTTATGTAAAATTGGTCAACAAATGATGGTTTTATCCTGTGCAGGACACGGGAAAGGGTCTCTTTTGTCCTTTTTCATCCTGCGTGTTTTTGGGTTTACTCTGGCTCTGTTTGCCGCTAATTTTTTTGTGCAAAAATGAAATAAATACACGAAGACTCAATAGAGATGGTTCCATTTAGTTCCCGACCCTAGAGAGGGTATATTTCTCCACATTTCACCTTATTTATGTGATTATTGTGTTGAAACGTGTATAACAACAAACGCCGCTTAACGCTTAACGTTTCATTTAGATCTAGGTCTTGTTAGTGGTATAATTTACCACAATTCTCCTTATCCTTGCAATTGATGAAAAGAAAATAAGTTGGAGTCCGTAAAACACGATTAAACTCAAAAACGTATCAGCGGATCGGCGTGAAACTTTGTATGTAGGAGTTTTTGGAGCCGAAATAGGTTATAATGCTGGTTTGAGGACCCTCTCCTTATCTGGAAGGGAGGGCTCCCATACAAATGAACACAAATTTATGTATAACTCGAGAACCAAGCAAATGGAACCAAATTTGGCACGCAGAAATTTTTGAAAATAGGAAATATTTATCTGGTCGTTCGAGACCCTCCCATAGAAATGAAACATAAATTTCTATATAATTCGAGAACTAATCAAGTAAATACAGTCAAACTTGACATAAGGAGGATTTAGAGGATTTCTAAGGGGTTTAGAGAGCAAGACATGTTTTTATGGTGGTTTAATCAAAGGTGATTATTATTGAATTGATATTAGATATAGTTAGGCAGTTGCATCTGTTTTGGCGGGGATTTTCTTCAGCACCCGAATGATGCCTGAATGGCGGCAGTTTTGGTTCTTTTTTTTCGATTGATGTTTTTTCCAAAGATTATTCTGTATAGAAGTGGTACTGTTAAGTTCCGTTTTTGGCACATTACGATTTTGAAACCTTTTGGTTCCGTTTTTGGCAGCACTTTTTTCTGTTTTCCGATTTTCAATGCTCGACTCATTTAATCTTTTACTGATTTTTTTCAACAAATGTAAATACACACAATATATGATATTTTATTGAACATCTCTAAAGATGGAAATAATCGACTAGCTTTACTTAAAATTCTATAAAAAATATTAGGTATGGCTTTTCGAGTGATTTTTATAAAATACTAGCTGACCCGGCATACTTCGTCCCGCCTATTTTTGTGTTTGATTCAATGATTTTAAACATTGCAAATTCATTGATTCCTTACTATTTGTTTATATCGTTTGAAATGAATGGTTTTATCGGAATGGCAACTCGACTTTTGGCTTTCGTACATCACCTCTATTCTGGAAATACCCATATTGGGCGGTATTCAGTTATTTTCGAAAACATCCAGAAACTGAAACTGGTCATCTTCGAATTCAAAACTGGGCTTCTATACAACATTTCGATTACGGAAATATCCACATGTAGTTGTATTCGGTTATTTTCGGCTGTTTTCCAGAAGTTGCCATCTTACAATGTATGAGGTCAATTTTTAGCTGCTTGAATCCTTCTAGTTCCGGTGATAGTCATATTGGGTGGTATTTGGTCATTTTCCGCTGTTCTACAGAAACTGGAAGTCGCCATCCTGGATTCCAAAATGGCATCTGGAGACAATTCTGGCCTCTGAGCGTCATTCTGGTTAAAGAAACACTCATATTGGATGGTATTTGGTCATTTTTGGCTACTTTCTAGAAACCGGAAGTCGCCATCTTGGATTTCAAAAAGGCATTTAGAGAAAATTTCTGGCCTCTGAGCCTCATTCTAGTTAAAGATACACCCATAGTTTGTATGTGTGTCAAACCACGATAGAAATTTGTGTTTGATTTGAATGAGAGCCCTCCCATCCGGAAGTAGGAGGGGTGTCGAACCACCATGAAAATATTTTTTGCTCCCAAAAACCTTCACATGCCAAATTTGGATCCATTTACTTGATTAGTTCTTGAGTTGTGAAGAAATTTGAGTTTCATGAGCCCTCTCTTCCAGTAGAGTACCGAACCACCATGAAAATTTTTCTTGCTCTCAAAAACCTCAACATATAAAATTTGGTTCTATTCACTTGAGTATTTCTCGAGATGTGCAGATACCTATCTAAACATATAAAAATGCAGCTCTGTCTGTCTGTCTGTCTGTCTGTCTGTCTATCTTTCTATCTGTCTGTCTATGGGGTTTTAGGGGCCGAAAAAGGTGACTAAGATAGTTCGAGACCCCTCCCCCTTCTGCAAGGGAGGGGTCCCATACAAATGAAACACAAATTTCTGCACATCTCGAGAACTAACCAAGCAAATAGAACCAAATTTGGCATGTGGATGTTTTTAGGAGTAACAAATATGTCCATGTTGATTCGACACCCTTTCCTCTTCTGGAAGGGAGGGGTCCCATACAAATGAAACACAAACTTCTGCACATCTCGAAGGCTAACCAAGCAAATGGAACCAAATTTGGCAAGTGGATGTTTTTAGGAGTAACAAATATGTCCATGTTGGTTCGACACCCTTCCCTATTCTGAAAGGGAGGGGTCCCATACAAATGAAACACAAATTTCTGCACATCTCGAGAACTAACCAAGTAAATAGAACCAAATTTGGTAGGTAGATGTTTTTAGGGGTAACAAATATATCCATAATGGTTTGACACCCCTCCCTCTTCTGGAAGGGAGGGGTCCCATACAAATGAAATACGAATTTCGCACAGCTCGAGAACCAATCAACCAAATACAACCACATTTGGTATGTGAATGTTTTTAGAGGTAACAAGTATGTCTATAGTGGTTTCATAGCAAATGAAACACAAATTTCTGCTTATCTCGAGAACTAACCAACTAAATGGAACCAAATTTGCCAGGTGATTGTTTTTGGGGGCAACAAATATAATGGTTTGACACCCCTCTCTCTTCTATAAGGGAGGGGTGCGGGGGTCCCGATCTCCGTCCGGGATCAATTGTTTTTTACACAGATGGTTCAAAAATGAACGATCGAGTGGGAGCAGGAGTAACAGGCCCAGGAGTAGATCTATCAATTCCGATGGGTCGATGGCCAACCGTTTTCCAAGCCGAAGTCCAAGCTATACTAGAATGTCCTGTTATATGCCTACGCAGGAAATAAAGACACTCCAACATTTGCATCATGTCCGACAGTCAAGCAGCTTTAAATGCTCTGAAGTCTGCAACATGCACATCAAAACTTGTTTGGGAGTGTTCTCAATCACTTCAAACACTGGGTTGCAATAATCAAGTAAATTTATATTGGGTTCCTGGTCACTGTGACTGAGACTTGGATCGTCTCATCAGTACATAGGACCAGAACCTTTCTGTGGCTTATCCGCTTCTTCACTTAAAATGGAGCTGAAAGCATGGGAAATTTCGAAGGTGGAGTCCAACTGGACAAATACTTCCATTGGTAGGCAGTCAAAGTGGTTTATAACACCGAACGGTCCTGTGACTCGCAAAATACTGGAGCTTTCAAAGAAAGATCTAAGCACATATACTGGTCTAATAACAGGGCATTGTCCGAGCCGTAATCACTTGAAGCTTATGAAAAAACTTCAAGATGATACGTGTCGCTTATGTGTCATGGAAAAAGAAGACTCGGAACACCTGTTATGCCGATGTCCGGCAAATATTAATAAAAGACATAAGTTCTTCAATAGGGGGCTGTTAGAACCCTCTGAAATCTGGAGAACAACTCCCAGTACGGTTATTCGCTTCATGCGAAGTGTAATACCAGACTGGACTAATGCTATTGGTCATATCATGACGGCCACTTCCAATAGTGGTACGTTATCCTGACTTAGCAAAATTAAAAAGGGCATATATCACAAAAGATCAAAAAATTCGAGGTCTATTTCGACTGTAACGATTTCAAATTTATGGTGTTTCGGCTTGCAGTCTTCTCTTAAAAGATCAAAACAGAAGTTTGTCTACTGTCCTACGTTTCGGCTACCCCGCAATACGTTCTCTCAGAGAGAAAACAGCACTCATCTCCCATTGTATCGACGAGCGTCATCGGTTTAACCTTACCGAAACCAAAATATTGGACTTCACACACAGGAAATCATCTCTGAGCTTGCTCGAGATGGTATGGATCTACAACGACACATCCACAGTCAACAAACGCACCGACGTAGACGGACTAAATGCTACATTCGCTGGCATCTTGCATGCAATAGACAAACACAGAAACAAACAGCAACAGATAGTAAACAGCATAAACTAGATTACAGTAATACCCACAAGAGTAGTGACAACACGCCGAAGCAGTAAAGTATAGTGAACTTTAAAAACCATACAAAAAAGTTTATTTTTCAAAAGCACATAGAACAATCAAACACCTTTGATGTACATAACAGGACGCTTACACGTAGAAATATTACAGTTAATGACGATAGACAGAAACCTAGTAAGTACACGCAACGCCTATACACTCCTCACACTAAATTGTTAAAATGTTTTATACAGTAATTCCCGGAAGAAGGCTTAATACACTCAGCCGAAACGTAGGACAGTAGACAAACTTCTGTTTTGATCTTTTAAGAGAAGACTGCAAGCCGAAACACCATAAAAAAGATCAAAAAATTGTTCGCAGTGATAAAATACCCAACACGGAAAAAAAGGGAGGGGTCCCATACAAACGAAACTCAAATTACGCACAGCTCGAGAACCAATCAAGCAAATATAACCAAATTTAGCAGGTGAATGTTTTTAGGTGTAACAATCATGTCCATAATGTTTCGACACTCTTCCTTCTTCTGGTATGTCTCCAAATACCATTTTGAAATCCAAAATGGCGACTTCCCGTTTCTGAAAAATAGCGGCAAATGATCTTATACCACCAAACATGGGTATTTCCGGAATTGTTATGGTGCACTGAAGCCACAAATCGACCTCAGACAACATTTCGAATTGTAAGATGGCGGCTTCCGGTGTCTGGAAAACGGCCGAAAATGATCAAATAACACCCAATATGAGTGTTTCTTCAACCAGATTGACGTTAAGAGGCCAAAAATTGTCTCCTAATGCCAATGTGAAATCCAAGATGGCGACTTCCGGTTTCTGAAAATCAGCGGCAAATGACCAAATACCACCCAATATGAGTATTTCCGGGATTGTTATGATGCGCTGAAGCCACAAATCGACCTCAGACAACATTTTGAATTGTAAGGTGGCGACTTCCGGTGTCTGGAAAACAGCCGAAAATGATCAAATACCACTTAATATGAGCGTTTCTTCAATCAGATTGACGCACGGAGGCCAGAAATTGTTCCCAAATGTCTTTTTGAAATCCAAGATAGCGACTTCCGGTTTCCGAAAAACAGCGGCAAATGACCAAATACCACCTAATATGGGTATTTCCGGAATTGTTATGATGCACTGAAGCCACAAATCGACCTCAGACAACATTTTGAATTGTAAGATGGCGATTTCCGGTATCTGGAAAACAGCCGAAAATGACCAAATACCACCCAATATGAATATTTCTTGGATTGTTATGATGCACTGAAGCCACAATTCGACCTCAGACCAGAACCAGACCATTTCAACCAGAATGACGCTCAGAGGCCAAAAATTGTCTCCTAATGCCATTCTGAAATCCAAGATGGCGACTTCCGGTTTCTGAAAAACAGCGGCAAATGACCAAATACCACCCAATAGGCGTCGTACACTAATTACGTAACGGATGAAGAGGGGTGGGGGGGGAGGCGGGATAAGTCCGCGTTACTTAAAGTTACATAGGGGGGAGGGGTGGGGGGTTGTTGAGCCCGTTACGTAACTGAGATGTTTGATCAAAATTGCAAATTTGGAGGGGGGGACAGGTTGTCCAGCGTTACGTAAGGGGCCATCCACATACCACGTGGACAGATTTTTAACGATTTTGACCCCCCCCCCTCCCCCTCCGCCTCCGTGGACAACTGCACATATAAATTCTAAAAATTTTGTATGGACCGTGGACATTAGCAAACCCCCCCCCCCCAAAGCTGTCCACGTGGTATGTGGATGGCCCCTAACCTTAGGGGGGAGTCATATCTAACGTTACTTATCGTTACATAAGGGGAAGGGGGTCTGAAATCTAGGTTTTTAGCGTTACGTAATTTGTGTACGACACCATATGGGTATTTCCGGGATTGTTATGATGCACTGAAGCCACAAATCGACCTCAGACAACATTTTGAATTGTAAGATGGCAACTTCCGGTGTCTGGAAAACAGCCGAAAATGATCAAATACCACTTAATATGAGCGTTTTCTTAATCAGATTGACGCACGGAGGCCAGAAATTGTTCCCAAATGCCATTTTGAAATCCAAGATGGCGACTTCCGGTTCCCGAAAAACAGCGGCAAATGACCAAATACCACCCAATATGGGTATTTCCGGGATTGCTATGATGCACTGAAGCCACAAATCGACCACTGAAGCCAAAAATCGACCTCAGACAATATTTTGAATTGCAAGATGGCGACTTCCGGTGTCTGGAAAACACCTAAAATGATTAAATACCACTCAATATGAGCGTTTCTTTAACCAGATTGACGCACGGAGGGCCAAAATTGTTTTGAAATCCAAGATGGCGACTTCCGGTGTCCGGAAAACAGCCTAAAGTGACCAAATACCACCCAATATGAGTATCTCAGGAACGAGAATTAAGCTGAAAATTGACCTCAGACACCATTATGAATTGTAGGATGGCAACTTCCGGTTTCTAAAAAACCAAAAATAGCCGATTTCCATACAAAATGAGTATCTTCGGAACCAGAATGATACACAGGAGCTAGAATCGACCACAGACACCATTTTGAATTCGAAGATGGCGACATCCGGTTTCTGGAAAACAGCCAAAATGACCAAATAACACCCAATATGGGTGTTTCTCAAACCAGAATGACGTTCAGGGACCAGAAATTGTCTCCAAATGCCATTTTTAAAGCCAAGATGGCGATTTACGGTTCCGGATCACCGGATCCAGAATGATGCAAGGAGCTATAAATTGACCTCAGACAACAGTTAGAATTGAAAAATGGCAACTTCTGGAAAACATCCGCAAATAACCGAATACTCCTACATATGGATAAGTCCGTAATAGAAATGATGTAAAGAAGCCAAGCATTGACCCTGGACACCATTTTGATTTAGAAGATGACCACTTTCAGTTTCTGGAAAACAACGAAAATAACTGAAATGCACCCAATATATATCCGGAATAGAGGTCATGTACAAAAGCCAAAAGATGAGGATGTTGCCATTCCGATAAAACCAATTATTTTTAAACGATATAATCCAATCGCAAGGAATCAATAAATTTGAAATGTTTAAAATTATTAAATTAAACACTAAAATAGGCGGGACGAAGTTTGCCGGGTCAGCTAGTTGTCTATAACTTTGCCGAAGACCAATTATTTTTTTTTAGAATTTCGGTTTTTTATTTTCTTGTTTTAGAAGAAATTTTTTTACGGCGTATTGTTCCTTCGGAGAGACCAAATTATTTTTTGCAATTTTGCCACAGATGTCACACCGTTCGAACAAAAATGTAAAACTGTCTGTAATCATCATTAATCGTCATCATAATCATTAAAAAATAAAACAAAGCACAAATTGACATCTTCAGCCCATAAGAATATCTATGCATAATTTTTCCAAATCGAAATAAAATATAAACTAACATATCAAAATTGAAACATATTTTTTATTTTTGAATTACTTAGTATGGTTAATTTCATGGACAAGTTAGCGTGCTACGTATGTAGATATCTCTACAAACATTTTGTATACTAAAAATCCATCAATATTGTTTCAGCTTGTTTAATGGTTTTTTTTCTGTAACCTCTGATAAGTTTTTTTTTTTGAGTAACTTTGATATTGTTGAAATAATAAAAATATTTTACGTATTTTGAAGTGTATGCCTTAATTTGATTACTCTTTTAATCTTTTGTAGAAGTTTATTATGTACATTAGTTAAGTTTATTATGTACATTAGCTATCTAAATTTTGTTATGTTGAAAAATTTGATCTTATTAATTACAGAATCTGTCCAATATTCGAAAGTAATACAAAGCTATTAAAGAATGAAAGGATGTCTTCGATAAGCGTTTCGCAAAGATTTTCTCATCGACCACAGTGCGCAGTGGACTAGAAAATGTCAAAAGAATTATTAAATAACGTGTTTCAATCCAACATCGAAATAATAGTCTAAGTGTTGTTCTCTAAAATAATAATAAAGCAAATTTTGATGGATCGATTGAACCAAAATGTAATAAATTTTAAAAAAGCTGTATTATGCCATCGCCTACGTTAATTTTTCATATCAATCATTATCATACACGGAACCAAGCATCATGCATTATTGTTCCGCAAACATCAATCAATTTTCCTGACAGCAAACGCGTGACAGGTATTATACACAAGCTTACTGTTCGTGACACTGAATCTCGCTGATGGAGGTGCATGTTCAGTTAATGAATGTTATACGGGATACTTAGTCAGACAGTTTTCCTGTCTTCCCAAGCACTAGGTAGCAGAATAGAAGGCATCCTGTTTTTATTTTTATTTTTTCATTCACCATAAGCAAGATTAAAAATCAAACTCATGTCATTTCCAACAGGCGACAGCGTGCTATCTGCAACAGTTGGCCACCCGCGAGATCAAGGTGATGGACCGGATGGACGAAGCCACCGCTCTAATAGCGGCAGCAACCCATGACATTGAGCACCCCGGTCGCTCGTCGGCATTCCTGTGTAACTCCGACCATGAGCTGGCTCTGCTGTACAACGACAATTGCGTACTAGAATCACACCACGCGGCAACTACCTTCAAGTTGACGCTTAGTTAGTACCCTAGACTGCTTCATAACCTCCAACAATCATTCATAGCATTCTTCTTTCCCAGACGATGACAAGGTCAATATCTTCAAAAATCTTGACCGAGAAATGTACAAACTAGCTCGTCAAATTATCGTCGACATGATCCTGGCCACGGAGATGACCCGACACTTTGAACACTTGGCCAAGTTTGTGAGTGTGTTCGGAACGGACGTGGACGGCAGGGATTCATCGCACGAGAACGACGAGAACCAGGTTCTAGTGCGAAGGATGTTAATCAAGTGTGCCGACGTCAGCAATCCAACCCGACCGCTGAAATTCTGCGTCGAATGGGCCCGCCGAATTGCGGAGGAGTACTTCACCCAAACGGACGAGGAAAAGCGAAGAAATTTGCCGATTGTTATGCCTATGTTTGACCGGACGACTTGCAGCATTTCCAAGAGTCAGATCGGATTTATCGAATATATCATTCACGACATGATGGATGCATGGAACAGTAAGTGGAGCGTAGAGTTTTGCTTTTCGATTTCTCATTTGTCACTATTTTAGGTTTCATTGATATGCCCGAAATCATTCGCTACATGGAACACAACTACTCCAAATGGAAGCTGTTCGAAGAGCAGGGCATAAACACGCTGAACGACATCAAGCGGATGCAGCTCACGCTCAACGCCGAGGCGGCCGGCTCGTCCTCGATAGAAGAACTCCCGTAGGTACGTCAGAAAAAAGAAGCTTCGAGTGTCTGGAAAGTCCCTTCCCAGATTCGGTTTGTTCAATTAAAGCAGCCATACATGTATCTAAACATATATATTTGATAGGCATTTGTCGATATCGCAGCGCGAGCAATGTTTTAGTCTTATTTTTTCTCCAACTCATTAAAGCACATTTGGTGGTTAAAAGTTGTGCCAGGAGAAGAAAATTATATTTCCAAGCATAGATTCCCTGGAGCCAACTTTTCTTGTGAGCTCTTTTTTGCTTGCTGATGTCGGGTAGTTTTCTTCGATAAATTGGAAGGCCCATAATGATACATGCTTACGGTCCTCGGTTCCAGACAACAGGAAGATGGAGTGGAAAATTGTCTGAAGCAAAACATAACTTTCTACTGCCTTACAACAGAAAAAGTTTGACACGCAACAAGAGTGTACGTGCGGAAGATTCTATCGGTATTAAAATTTTGTGGCGGAGATAGAATTTGGCAAACAACTTAGAAACGCTAGTAAAAGATTTTTTCTGAGAATTCAATTCAATATTTTATGCTCTTGAAATAATTTTGATGTATTTGGCTTCCGCGAAGAACACATTCTGAGTCTAGCCGCGTGATATTAAATCAGTTGGAAATAATGCAGATCCTATAAAGCTCTTGTTGTGATTCAGGATCGTAGCAAACGAAAAGGTACACAAAGTCCTATTCATTTATCTGTTTTGATTTTGAATTCTTTTTGTATTTCATCGAAACTACCCGAGAACTGTAGTAACGTTCTCGTTGTCTTCCAGATTTTTTTCAAAGCTACTATAGATTTGTGAGTGAATTATACTAAGTGTCATAGAATCCACACAACAACCATAAATGTTTCACAATGTTCTTACCGCACCTCTTCTCTCTTCGAAGTATGTGTCTAACGAAAAAATAAACCGAATGTAAAGATTAACAAATTTAATTTTGCAGTTTAATAAATGGTTCGAACTGTGCTACCATAAAGACTATAAGGCGAATCATAACACAAATGTGAAGCTAAATCAATGTTTGCAGGGTCGAGACAAATTTATACTGTAGACAAAAGAAAATTGTATTCAGTGGCTTACCCAACCAATTAATTAGTGTTTTTGGAAACCCCACTATAGATAAAACCCCCGAAAGACACCGACAAAGGTTGAGCCAATTTAGATGGAAATTGTAAAAGATAACGAAAACCCAATCTCGGTATGTTCGTACACCCTTTAAAGTACGAAAGCTGGTTGCTGTTTTCTCCAATCGTCTAGCTAGGAATAAATGTAACGTTACTATTTACTATTCCCGATATCGTCTTCACAATCGAAAAAAGAATGGTTTCACTAACTTTGTGGAACGTTCTTGTATAGTAGAAAAAAGTAACCATTAGAAAGGATACATTTTACTGTGTATACACGCGAAACACACACATACACAAATTGATGTTTTAATATGATCATCGCTCCGAACGAACTGCGGGCGGGCACAAAAGGATTCCCTGCAGAACAGGAAAACGTTGATTGAACCAAACAAACCACGACTTGAACCAACTAAACTTTAAAAAAAATGTGTGTGTTCGTGTTTATGTTTGTGCTAGACTAAAACTAATACACTATTTCTCTGATATGCTGGCCATATCACTTTTACACACTTGATTAAATGTCATTACTGTACCAGTGGATGAGATTGAACCGAGAGAGAATGGTTTTTTTTTTCAATCTATACAAAAACAATAACGATGTTAACTGATTGTAAGTCATATATATATATATATATATATATATATATATATATATATATATATATATATATATATATAGACACCCAAAAAATGTAGTAGAAAGTACGGTGAAACAAAACAATATGATTTGTTTGTCAACATAAGCAGCTGAACAACTACAAGAAAACATAAATATACATTTAGAAAAGAATCATCGTAAACACTAGAGCCTAATATTTAAATTAAATTAAAACAGATTAATAAAGGCAAAGGCAAGAGAGTAGCAAAAATTCGATCCAACCGGGGAGAACAAAAACAACTCTCATAATAGCAACAATAGTCTAATTCCGGAATAAACGCTAGATGTTCTATTGAATCTGAAAACACTAACACTGTGCTAATGTACGCGCGTAAATAGGAAAAGAGATCAATGCAAAAAGAGAAGAGAATAAAAACTAACAAAGTCGTAGAAATCTAATTCTACAATAAAGAGATTGATGAGTGAAATTCGCTTTACGGTGTTCTTTGTTTGACCCTGAAAAAAAAGGTTTGGCCAGTTTCTTTCGAAAAACAGTAATCAATGGAAAATTTTAACAGAACTTTTCAAACTTTATTTGGCATATTTAGGAACGAACAATATTTATATCGAGGTAGCATTGTTATTCTGGTAAACCACATTTCCAAATGCATAACTTTGGATCCAATCAATCTATTTTCCATCCTTGCTCGCCTCCTCAGTTGGTGGCTTTTCTCCCGACTTGTCAGTTACCTTCTTCATCGGTTCGCCAGTTTGTGTAATAGGAATTGATCTGGCCCCTTCTGGTTCTGGCAAAGCCTTCTTCGGCGCCGTGATGGTGAGAATACCATCCGAAGAAAGTGATGAAACGATCGCCTCGGAATCGTGTCCCTTGGGCAACATGTAGCGCCGTACAAAGTGTCTGGAGATGTATCCGTGTTCATCCTGTTTTTCCTCGTGCTTTCCCTCCACCAAAATGCTATTATCGGTTGCCTTGACGGAAATTTCCTCCGGAGAGAACTGCTGAACATCTAGATTTATTTGGAACTTATCACCGCCGATGTTAATCGTAGATCCAGAATCCTGAGGTACCGCGAGGCTGCTGTTGCGCCACAATCGATTATAACCCGAGCGAGGACGATTCTGCTGGAGAGTTGCAGCTGAGGTGAGAGCCGTGAGTAAATCATCAGCTGTGAGACCGCTTCCGAAATGTTGATCCATCAGCCGAGATGTTCGCAGTGGTGTGTCCCAGCAGTCTTCCCACCAGTCACGGAACAAAATTGGCACGAGCGGCATTTTGACTTTAATTCACTGATTTATTCTGTGTCACTAAAATTTAAAACGATTTGGAACACTTTTGAATGTGCTAACGTTTGCGATTTTCACTTCTCACTTGCTGTTGTGGAATTGATTGCTGCTCGAACTACGTTTCCCCTATTTATACGGGCAACAGAGAGGTGAGAGTTCATTCGGAAAGTCGCGCGTCGTGTGCGAGCGTTCATTGCGCTCTCGCGTCCCAAAGCTGCTAGAAAGTTCGTGAGCCAACGCAGAAGCAAAGAATTCGCTCGAACGTTCGAATGGGCGCCGAAAATGAAATGAATTTGTTTACCAAACGTGTAAACAACTTTTATTACAGCCGAATATTTGTATACCTGCTTGAACGATTTCTTTTTCGTTGTTTTTTTTTGCAGATGAAATGTTGTCGATTCGATTATATAAAAAAAAATTCAGATAATATACTAATGAGTAAATAATAAATTATTTATTTGAGATATAACGCTAATATCCCTGTATCAAAATAGTATATAACTCAAAAAAATATTCTCAAAATAATGTTGAGAGATACTAAAGCAAGTAGTATACGGGAAACGACTGGCTCTGATCTAAGAGAAAGCTGCTGATATATTTATGGCAACTATTTCCCTCTCAAGAATATTTTTTCAAAAGAAAGTAATCGAAACAGACTAATTTACTGTTAAAATATACATATTCTATCAGAATGACATCAAAGTTGTGCATAAATAAAAATATTCTTAAACAGTGGCGTAGCATGACCGGGTGCCACCCGGGGCGGAAAATTTGGGTGTCACCCCTTTTTCCATGGATGTCACCCCCATCAGTAAAATCATTTTGTTATCAAAAATTGTGAGAGTTAGCACGGTCGTTTTCAGTTACCCTAAATCTACCCATTTTTGAAAAATTGGTTGAGATTATATTCTTAGAAGCAAGTTTAAAAAAAAATCCATCAAGTCTATCACAGAAGCTATTGAGCTTTTTTTGATTCGAACGTTTTTGGACATATCATCTTCAAGGGCTGGTTTACCCCACTGAACGATGAAAAAAATTTAAATTTTGCTAAACTTCCTACCTTGGATAGACAAACACACGCAGAAAATTTCAGCCCAATCGGAAAACATCAAAGCAACGTCCCTCAGAAAGGTCACACTGTTTGCAAAGATGCAAAAACGTGATCAGAATGAATATTTTACAGAAGTTGAAATTTTGTGATTATTCCTCATAAAACTGTGAAACGAATTTTACTTCTCTCATTTTTGTATATAAAAATTCACTTTGTTCGGCAAAGTTGTAGCACATTCTATAAGAAACAACTTTGTTGAAGGCACCATACATCTATCTTCCTATTTAAATGGATTTTTGTGGAGTTTTTTTTATAGATTGCTACTAAAAATTTTTTTCAATAACATTTGATAGGTATTTTTCTACAAATTTTCAATATTTTATAATGTTGTTCGCTATAACGAAACAAACAATTTCATCAAAGAAAGTAAATTTTTTCTCTAATAGTTCTTTGATTATTGATGATTTTTGTTCAAACAATGTACTAATTTGCTAACAGATATCTAAAAAATTAGCAAATACCTGCAGACAAAACCATTTCTATATTAAAGTATAAGCACAGACGTAACACTGGAACGTAGCTCCATCGCCGCACAACACGATCATTTCAATTTCTAATCGAATAACAGTCATCGCGCTACAACACGGTCTGAAGCGCTGTCATGCAATCTCATACATATTTTGTGGTTCCCAATGTGACACATGCATGTACGGTAGCGCTGAAGTCGAAATAGAAGGGGCAGCGCGAACATGGCAGCAGATAGTGCTAGTGTTACTATCGTCAAGTACTGTTATTATTGTAACGATGATTTGATTGAAAGTTTGTTCGAAGTGTTATGTCTGTTAGTCTGTGGTATAAGTAAAACATCCTTCAAGCCAGATATAGTCATTTGTCTCTCGCTTCCATCTGCAATCTCTCTCTTCGTAGTTATCTTTGAATAATTTAGTGCACTATTAGGAAAAAATCCTAAATAACTTAATAAATAAATATATAAGATATAAAAAAACTTTTTCCGGTGAATTTGCGTGTTATATTATAGTAAATAACACTGTACAACATCGAAATTTTTAAAAAGTTATATTAAAAAAATGATTTTGAGGGACATTTACACTTCACAATATTTAATTTATATTGGCAGATAGACATATGTTGTCTCCGACAAAGTTGTTTCTTATAAAATGTGCTACAACTTCATTCATGAAAGTGGAATTTTATATGCGAAAATGGGAGAAATAAAATTCGTTTCTCTCTTTTAGGTAGATTAACACAAAATTCTAACGTCTTTAAAATGATAAATAATTGATAAAGCCACTTTGCTAACGACACTTCGGCTCCAAAATCTTTTTTTTTTTCTTGAGGAAAAGTAATGAGCGTAAATTAGTGCATTATTTAAGCGAAAATGTGAGAAGAAGAAGAGATATGTGAGGTGAAACTAAACTTCCTTCGAATAAATTGTTTGTTTCGTTATAGCAAACAATAATGTAGAACAATGAAAAAATGTAGACAATCACTATAGAAAGTTGAATTGATTTTTAGAGGTGGTGTACAGAAAACTCCAGAAAAGTCCTTTCAAATAGGAAGATAGAAGTATGATGTCCTCAACAATGTAATTTCTTTCAAAATGTGCTATAACTTTGCCGAACGAAGTGGATTTTTATATTCCAAAAAATGAGAAAAATAAAATTCGTTTCTCAATGTTAAGTGGTTTAATTGCAAAATTTCATCTTTCTATTAAATGAAGAACAACTAAAAAAACAACTTTACTGAAGACACTTTGACTCTAAAACAATTTTTTTTGTGTCAAATGAATTTCGATCACAGTTTTGCAGTTTTAGGAACAGTGTGAGGTGGTTGCATTTCCCGCGAACTGGCTCCTAAAATAACTTTAAAACGGCTACATTCATCAAGTAAATTATTATGAACTTTTCGATTTAAAACGACCATCTGAACTGTTTAAAATCATTAAAATTCGAATATTTTGAAAAATATCGAAATGAATCATTTTTATAAAAACTTGATCTTCAATGAAAAATTTGTTTTTAATTTCTCCACCCTGAATTTTTTACCAAAAGTTTTGTCGTTACTTGGTGTATTAGAATTTAGTTTATACATTGGATTTTTAGTAGCCGTAAATGTTTTTTACGGTGTATATTTTTTTACAAGCCTGCCATTCATTTTCAAATAGTTTTTCTGTACAACCAAAGTGCTAAGTAAGATTTCTGACCGACAATACTTGGAGTAAAGCACAAAATACTCTAGAGTCTCAAAAAATTTCCCACTCGAGAAAATATTCAGTTTACTGAGTCAAACACGTGTGCGAATTAGAATTCAAATCAAAAATGATCAATACTGAATACTTCGAAATAATATTGTTTATTCTTCCCATCATAATAAAAGTATCATGCATCGAAAAAATATACACCACTCATTGATTCCGAACCCAAGATCAATCGACGGAAAATTACAAGATTTCAAAACCGCTTCTTACCTGTCACACACTATCCAAGCAGAATGATTCATTTGTTTTGTAACGCAAAATGAATTTTCTAGCACTTTCATGCCGCTAGAGAGCAATAACGTACGCGAGGGGAACATTCTAGCACATTCGCGGTGGTTCAACAATGAACAGTGCGGCGCTTCAAATGAACTCACACATCGCTCTCTCACGTATAAAAAGGGGAAGCGTCTCACGAACAGCATTCAATTCTACGACAGAAAGTGAGAAGTGAAAGTCGCAAGCGATCTCATACGATATTCGAAAATTTCTCATTGAAAGTAAACTAGACCAAATAAGTAAAGTGCAGTAAACATGCCACTCGTACCAATTTTGTTCCGAGACTGGTGGGAGGATTGCTGGGATACGCCTCTCCAGACATCCCGGCTGATGGATCAACATTTCGGAAGTGGCCTCACAGCCGATGATTTACTAACGGCTCTCACCTCCGCTGCAGCAGCATGTTCGGCGCTTCAGCAGACCAATCCACGTGTTGGCTACAATCGACCGTGGCGCAACAGCAGCCTTGCTTCACGTCAGGATTCCGGATCGACAGTCAACATGGGCAGTGACAAGTTCCAGATAAATTTAGACGTGCAACAATTCTCTCCGAATGAAATTTCTGTGAAGGCAATTGACAATAGCATTTTGGTGGAAGGAAAGCACGAGGAAAAACAAGACGAGCACGGCTTTATTTCGAGACACTTCGTTCGTCGTTACGTGTTGCCTAGTGGCCATGACCCTGAAGCAATTGTTTCATCACTTTCGTCGGATGGAATTCTTACCATCACTGCTCCGAAGAGAGCTTTGCTCGAACCGGAAGCAGCCAGAACGATTCCCATCACACAAACTGGTCAACCGATGAAGAAGATAACGGAAAAGCCGAAGGAGGAGAAACAAACTGAGAAGCCAAATGAAAATAAGTAATCAGTTCCTTTCCTATGTAACTAAATTCATGCATTTGCTTTTGTCATGTAAATTTGAGGATTGCTCAACCAAAGTTACTATCAAATAAACCATTTATGTTGAAAAGTTAAAATCAAACATTTTTATTTCAATCTGCTTTGAGAAATTCCGTATTACTTTACGGTCGAATATTTTTTATGGATCTGCCTTATCGCTTTGTTTGCTTCGATGATTTTTTCCGATTGTATCAAACTTGTCGATTGAATCAATTTAAAACAATGAAGAGACTGTCTAATCCAAAGCAACCATAAGATTTTGGTGATATAGGTTCATAATGGCTTAGATATCGGCAATTTCAATGTAGGAAGCAGTCATAATGTTCAAACTGTTAGAATAAAAATGGAAGTTTAATTTTATTAATTATTACTCATCTTTCATGCATCGTACATTGAATAGTTACACAAAAAAGGAAACTTAAAAGGCATCTGTTGAATACTACTTAAATGAAACCATGAAAAGCATAAAGGTACTTTTTTCTTTGCGTTTTCTGCGCGGTGTCATTCTCCAGCTTCAAGGATGATCGATCTTCGGCTCGCTTTGCTCCTTGGCCGGCTGGCCTGTCTGTTGTATGGGAACACTGCGCTCGGGGTTGGACGCCGCTATAGCTTTTTTCGGTGCCGTCACCGTTAGCACACCATCGGACGAGAGCGTCGAGACTACGTCATTTGCATCGTGGCCACCTGTTCAGGAAATGGGTTAGCCGTTAGTCATAGTTTGGTATGCTTAAAAATTCTACACTAAATACTTGGTAACATGTAGCGACGGGTGAAGTGACGCGATACGAAACCATGCTCGTCCTGTTTCTCCTCGTGCTTTCCCTCGACGACAATGTACTTCTCGGTAGTCTTCACGGTGATCTCTTCCGGGGTAAACTGTTGCACATCCAGAATGATTTGGTACTTGTCTTTGTCCAGATTCAGCGTTGAGCCGGAATCTTGCCGGGCAAGAGCCGTGTTTCGCCATGGTCGATAGTAGCCAGATCTGAGCAGCGGTGAGGTTGGTGTACGCGTAGACAAGGACGAAAAAAGATCATCAGCACTAGAAATGAAAAAGCAAATGAGCTTTCCTTCCTAGCACGGGATATAATAAATAACTTACCGTAGTCCGGTGCCGAAATGCTGATCTAGAAGACGCGAAGTGCGGAACGGAGTATCAAAATCATCCCACCAGTCTCGGAACATCATAGGAACAACAGACATCTGCGAATTCAAATTATAAACACGTGTATTAAAGTACTTTTATTTAATGATTATTCACAGCATGCCGTAGGCATTACTAATTTAGTAAATTTTCACGCAAGGTAACTTTTCCGATTTTCTTTTCTTTACAATATATGTACATTCATGGTTTCCAATCCTAGAAGCACCTTCGCAACACAGGTAGGAAACCAACCTACGCGTTTCTGTGTGACACGATGTCACCGACTATTTCTGCTCAGAAGTATGAGTCATACACATTGGTTAGACTTTCCACATTTTCTCACACCGTTCGTCATCATTTCCATTTTGAAGCGCAATAAAATTTTATATCAAACACCCATCCGACCTCAAGACCAGACAAAATATTTTCGCGTTAATTGAATTCACATTTCTAAACGTCATTTATCATCCAAATGCCACTAAATATGCCGAACAACTTTCACTCACCGTGCACAAATACTGATGTGTAGCACCGTTCTGTGGAAAACCGGAAAATCTCTAGCCTAAGCCGCTTACTCAAGCGCGTAAGGGAAATAGAAGACTGCGTTTTCCTTGCTACCAGCAGACGACTTTTATAAGTAGTCTCTCTATTTTTCCAACCAGAGCAAGTTTTCCGGTAGTTTTCTCATCACACGGAAGAAAGATACACTGTTGAGAATTTCGAACTTCTTTCGAAAATAGACATTTTCTCGCTACGGCCGCAAAATTCTCCGCTCACCAGCTACCGGTTTTTAAGTCTCATTCGGATACGTATTGAAATATCTATGCATTAGATTGAGTACCAAAGATGCGATTATGATGCATTCGCTTGGTGGATGTTGTTTACGTTTTATTTTTACTGAGTCAACGTGTGAGCGATATTTTGAATATTAGCTAAAAATAGATTGATTTTCCATACACCCTAACCGCGACCGTTGATTTCCTCCTAGTAGAGTCATTCGAAATTAACATAGATTTTTTGTAAAACGATTTGAAGCCATACAAGATTACACATTTTGTATGTATGTTTTTTACCTCATTGACAAAATATAACAAACTTGGTTCCTAATTCTATGATTTTTGAACTCTTAAACGTTCTCATGGTTTCTCTGTTTACACACTTTTTCACTATTTTGCGTTTATTTCAATTACAGTGCTTATGGACCACATTTTAAACTGCACTATCAAATTGATTAAAAAGCATGTCATGAAACGTGTTTAAGAAGTCCTGGCGGTTGGAAGAAAATGATCGATACTAGCAAAAATGAGTTATTTAAATGCTTCAGCAGAAATAGAAATAAAAACCATTTCTTAAAAAAGTATTTGGTACAAAATTTGTCTGGTACTAATTTCTTGTTTTCTACTCTCTAAGTAAGGCTTATATCCGCAATAATCCGAACACCCAGAAAATGTTATGAAACACTCACAAAGCGTTTTTCTTCTTACATTTTTCATAACTATGGGCAATGGTTTACAAATTCACGCGTACAAAATATCCTTTTTTTCCTTTGATGTGAAAATTTCGTACATTGCCTAGAGGCTAGATACCATTATTTTAATGGAAAATATTTCGATGATATTACTCGATATTAGTAGATATATTTCGGTATTTATTGTTTATCTGTCAATTGACAACCCTCCAACGATAATAATACGTTAATAGACCTTTCTATCTGCGCTAGTATTAGTGGTCGAATTCACTAATACATATTTTTTGTTGGTTGCAAACAAACAACACGCTGGCGGATAACATAAGTTTTTTTCCTGACCCGAACTTTTATTCAAGTTGAAAACCAATTTTTAGGTTTATCGCATCTGTTTTTCCACTGAAACAAAGTTTGTTAATACAGATAACACTAATAAACAAGGATACATTAGTGAATTTTTTTCGAACCCAAATATCAGCTGATTTTTTGGTGGAAAACAAATCTATTTTATACGGTTACACGACCAAGCCTGTTTTAGTGAGATCTCGCGTAGGAAGCTCTATGAGCTATGATATAAATAGAAAGGGTGCCCAAAAATGCAACGACAAATACTTCGTAATTCTGAATACTGGAAATATTTCGCAATATATCAATAGGGTCATTCCATGTCAAGTGTCCATCGACCATCTCCGATTTCGACCAAAATTTGAGAGTCGTACATCGACTGGGCCTGGGCCGACTTGGGCCGAAGCTTATACAAAGTGTTGTACAGATTGGTGCACACCTCAGCCAATGGGACTGCCTCCACTTTTTGCGAATTCAGCAAAACACCTTTTTTAATTTGCGGATATCTCGGAACTTTGAAGAGCTACAGGAGATATTGACATATCATTTTGAAGGGTTTCAGGTGTAGAATCGAACTACGTGGTTAATTTTTTTTCTGAAGTGTTGCCAACATTGCTTTTTTTTTTTTCAATTTAAAACTTAATTTGCAATTTTTTCGAAATACTCCCCCTCGATGATAGTGTCCTGCCCTAAGTGCATTGCGCTTGTCTTCTCGGTGAACTTCCTGACAGCTTTGGTCCAGATTTAAAGAAAATGTTTATCATCTTTGACATCCTGCTTCTTTCCGGAGAGCGTTCGCATCACCAGAGCCCAATTGGCGGTTTTTGGTACAATCTGGACATTATTGGCTTTGTACCGCTCCATCACGGTATTAGCATAGTGACAGGCCAAACCAAAGGATTAACATCATGACTCTTCAAGAAAGGCAGCAATCGTTTTTGTAGACACTCCTTCTGCTAAATTTCCTTGTTGATTTTACCTATGATTAACTTTTTCTTCCACGGGTATAAAATGTTTGCCAAACAAGATATTTCTTGGAAATTTGTCATCTTTTTTGTCCTGAAATATTCTTCGGCGTCATTTCTGGCAATGTAATAAGCCAATTCTCCAAGATGTTGAAAGTCTTCCGCAACATTTGTCCTTTACGACGCATGATTTTTTTTTTTTAAATCGCAATATAATTTTCGAGCACGCGTTTTTGACTTTAAGTCGCATTTTTAATCGTCGCAGTTGGGGACTTTTCAGACTTTGCAAGACTTCAAACCGGAACACTTCTGTGATTTCTAAACGAATCCTGGTAACATTCCTACTTTTCGAGCCACAGTTTAATCTTCTTCACCTAGAGCACTATCCTCAAGAGCAATATTTTTTTCACTTCTTGGTTTCCTTTTTACACTTAAACATTCGGAAAACCTTTTCTACATATCGTGACTGTGGTTTTGGGCAAATTAAGCTTTTTTGTGAGTTTACGTATCGAGAGCTGAGGATTTTTGGTACGGCTATACAATATCCGTCCGCGCACGTTGTTTTCATTCGTCGACATTTTAGATACTGTTTACGATACGCCAAAACATATCAAAGTAGGCGAACATAGAGACCCCCAGTTAGGAGGAGCTCCGCAGCCGCAAGGTTACAGAGTCCGCTTTGATAAGCGGGTGATCGTGGGTTCGAATCTTAGTAGAATCAGGCCATCAAAGAATTTTAGCATGAGTTTAACCCTCTAGTACCCAGTGCCGCCTTTATACGGTCTTCAGTTGAACCTCTAAAAAGCTTCAATAAGAACTTCATAGTGATTTTTTCGAAGTCCGTCTAAAAACTAATTTAGGCACTATAGGATTAATAACGAAAATAAGTCTCTGTTATAATAAAACTGCCCTGAGTAACGTATGAAAGTTCTCTCCAGGGAATTGTAATTAGACAATATTGTTAGGATAGACAGAGGCTTGGTAAAGTAGAGCAGTAAGCTTGAAACGGAAAGGTAAAAACTTACACACGAGCACGGATATGAATGATAAGCGTATCACTTACTTCAATAGTGATACTGCCAATAATATAAAGTGCGGAGTACAGGAAACACCTGGGCAATATCACAATAGATCTAATGTCTCTGGACGCAGTGATGAGTCAACACAGAAATAAAATAGATTCCTAGCTAGTTACATTTTACTGAAAAGAGTCGCTTTGAATATTGCAAGAGTTACACTAGTTTGAAGGCGTCTGAATTATTGCAGATGCAAACCTTATCACTTTGCTTACGAGAAACCCGTTACGTTTTTAGCTTTCTAGAAACTGGGGAAGTACAGTGAAGTATTTTTATACAAGAGTACGTATACAATGCAAAAAAAAAGGTGTTAAAACTTGGAAAACCATTGTAAGAAAACCGCTTCATTTAAGAAAACGTCTTAAAAATATCGCGTTATTGAAAAAAACATCGTGGAAACACAATGTGGAAGTCGCTAACTGGGACACTCATAGGCCGATGACATAGGAAGCGCGAATAGCGTCGCGAAGCGATTCTCGTTGCCGTGGTTAAATGTGCAGCTCTGTTGACAGCTTGTCAGAGCAGACTCTGTAACCATGCGGCTACGACTCTCCCCATAACAACGAATGTACTTAAGCTGTTCATCAAAAATTGTTAGGAGAACACTTATTGGAAGTCCAGCTGCAAAACCAACGTGAATAGCAGTGCCTTTTTCGAAAGTATTTAGTAGTCATTATTCAAATGTGTCTGTGTCGATTCCTTAATTTTCGTGGATTTTTACGCAGATTGACGGGAGACCCTACTCTGCAAGGTCGAAAGTTAATTATTTTCGTATTTTTTTTTTTTTCGGATGTTTAGAGTATAGTGAAGTGTCCGGCCATTTTGGCTATTAATTAAGGTGTATTTGAAGTGAGTATTACGTTGTTGGTAGCTGGAAGCGTGAATGATCTCACTAAATCGGACCTAACTGGTGGTAAGTTTTTTTAGCGTCTACATAATCGATTTGGCTGACATTTTTTCAGTATGTAAGCATGGGTTATCTAAGGGGCCATCCACACACCACGTGGACAGATTTTTAACGATTTTGAATTTTTTTGTATCAACCATTAGTGGCTCAGTTATTGTGTCCGATTGACTCATGGTTTTAGTGTTTAATTGGGGATAAAATTGAGAAATGGCGTATGGTGTCCATTTTATCACCTCTTTCCTCTTGTAATTTTTTTAACAATTTTGCTAGTGAAAATTACTTTTAGCAGCACTGATCTACATTCCTGCTTCCTTCGAGCTGTCAAATGCGACTCGAACAATTATGTCAAGAGCTTCCAAGTGTTCAAATTTACCTCCTCCTCTGATTAGGCTCATGGACAAGGTGACTTTGGTTTTACAGGATATCTTACCGTAGTTGAAAACCCTTATGTAAATATTTTCATGATGAAATCCTTAATAGATCGAACGTTCACAAAGTCAAATTTCGTTTTGTATCCGTCATGTTGCTCGAAAACCCTGGCAACTTTCGTCTCTAGACTCCGGATCAGTCTGCAGACCGGAGAATAGAATTTCATATCTAATCACATACAATATCTCTTCAACAATATGAACAATATGAAGTGTTAATTTATTGTTTATTGTCAGGATTTTTATACTTTTATAATTCTGTCTAGTCAATATTAAACCCACATGTTGTGAAAAAATAGAGAAAATAAAATTAAATCATAAATCTGTTATATTATTTATGATATACAATTGCAACGATAACTATAAAAAAAATATAATGATTCATTATAATATCAGCGTACGGAATTGGGGAGTAGATTGATAATGTTATTCTGACTATTTTTAAATACTTTGCTGCGTATTAGTCAACAAATTGACCAAATTGGTATGGATAATACCATTGTTTGAAAATTAACAGTTTACTTTTCTATTTTCTTTGCTACTCGTATTTCTTCAGTTAAGCAGCGCACACTCGTATACTATTTAAAGAGATTAGTCATAATTAATTGGCTGATCCGCACTGCAGCGAAGTTCAAGTACGTAACCTACGCCCCCACAGAACGGAAAAGATCTTCTCATGCTAGAGATCGGAAACAGCAACAAGAATGGCACTTAGATCGTATTGATCTCCCACAGGCCGTCGATTTTGTTCGTCCTATGCGTGAATTGTCAATTCCCGAAAATTCATTCCAAGTGATATCAACTGTTAGTAAATAGTCTTTAGTCATTATAGTACTTACACATTCAAAGCATTGCTCAAAATGCGCATGTCCACTACTCATTTCGAAATTAACTGCACTTACTATATAAAAGCGATTGCCGGCGAATCATCTGTAACAGTACTCTACCAAACGAACAGTCGAAAACAGGAATTACTCTAGGTTTTGATCACAATTTTGAGCATCTTAAATTTACTTAATTTAAAATTAGTAGAAAAAAAATAGTGGAATGTCATTGGTGCCGATATTCTTCCGCGACTGGTGGGACGATGGCTGGTGGCCCAGCCCGTTCGGACGAACTTCCCGACTTTTCGACCAGCATTTTGGCAGTGGAATTTTCAGCGATGATCAATTCCGGGCGATGACTAGCTGTCATCCGCAGGACCTGCGACGGCTGGGTTTCGCCCGTCCATGGGCTAATTGCAGTCACTTCGGCCATTGGAACAATGGTATTTCAACGGCAAGCGATTGTGAAAAATTTCAGATCAATCTAGATGTACAGCAATTCAGTCCCAATGAGATCACAGTCAAAACCACTGACAACAACTTAATTGTGGAAGGTAAACATGAAGAAAAACAGGACGAACATAGTTTCGTTTCGAGGCATTTTGTGCGGCGCTATGTTTTACCAGGTAAGCATCAAAAGGATAAAAAAAATGTTCTACTGGTGCGACAATTAAATTGCAATGTTTTCCTACTACAGCTGGCCACGACGTTAAGGATGTCATATCGTGCCTTTCCTCCGACGGCATTCTAACCATAACGGCTCCGAAGAAGGCTTTACCACCGTCTTCTACCGGTAGTATTGTGAATGAAAGAACGATTCCGGTGACGCAGACGGGAGAAAATGAGAAGTAAATTTGTAATTCAGTGCTAAAGCACATAAAGAAAAGTTTTGTTAATTTTTGTGAACGAAATAATAAATAAACTATCAAATCACTGTACTCTTCTCCTTGTTTTTCTATTATTCATTTTATTATTTAATTTATCAGATCATAACTGGTTCAAGTTCCTTTGTTCACATCAGCAATATTCCTCTCAAACCTCATGGAACATTTCAAATGAGGTTTTGGACTCTAGAAACTCTGCCAAATTCAAACAAATTCTCAGTTTTTATTTCAATCGAATCGTGTATCCTCTAATATTCGAATGATACAAATTGCCTGACATTGCTCCGGTAGAATTTATTTCTTTTCGTATTTATATTGTCAAAATTTCAGACTGTTAACACTTTGAAGAAGGCTCAAAATGTTTTCCAACCATTTCATATTTCCATTTTTTTATCACCTGACCTTTTATATTTTGTAACTGCTGTCTTTCTAATACTCACCAAACCAGAAGTCGTATAAGGATGTTGATTCTAAATCGCTCAAATGTGCATATCAAGTTTGAAATTCGATGAGATGCAACTTTGAGTTTGTTTATATCGTATAAAATTTAAATCTTCTAAAACGCAATATTAGGTTATATATGTAGCAATTCAACGTGTCATATAAAATTGTAAAATGCAACATTCCTCTAAGTGGTATGAAATGCAATTTAAAGTTTTAAATGAGGCCATTTAAGATAGCCTGCGAAGTTATACAGAATCGTAACCATTTTTTTACAATGTACGTATATGGCCTCTAGATTTGTACACATAGGCGCATTTCATGCATCTTATATGGTCATATTTTACCAAATGAGGGTTCACTTAACAGAGTTGAGCGCGAGTTTTATGAACCAATTTGTTTGCAGGGTATCTTTGCGTATAAACTTTTGTATAGTTTAAACGGAAATTTCTTCCTCTATGTGGAATGCACCCATCATGTGTGGAGAGTTATAGTTTCTTTTTCCAATATTTTTCAAGTTAGCATATTTTTAAAGGAGATATGTAAGATTCAAATATATGCATAGAAATACAAGTACCTTGAAAACTCCATTTTTGTCATCACGTTTTCAAATGAGATTTCAGTTTAATTGCTCAACAAAACAGGTTTATTCGATATTTTTAATAATATCTCCAGCATAAAGTCTTATTATTATAAAAATGCACATCTTTGGTTATGTAGGAATCATTTACCATTTTCAACTGACTTCTCAGACTGTTTCTCTTTCGGCTTCTCAACTATCTTCTTCATCGGTTGACCAGTTTGTGTTATGGGAATCGATCTGGGTTCTTCTGGTTCGGGAAGTGATTTCTTCGGAGCAGTGATTGTGAGAATTCCATCTGACGAAAGCGATGAAACGATTCCTTCGGGGTCATGTCCATCAGGCAACATATACCGGCGTACAAAGTGTCTGGAGATGTAACCGTGTTCGTCCTGTTTTTCTTCGTGCTTTGCTTCTACCAGAATACTGTTGTCAATTGCTTTCACAGAAATCTCGTTCGGTGAAAATTGTTGCACGTCTAAATTGATCTGGAACTTATCATCGCCAACATTGACCGCAGATCTGGTATCCTGATGTGAGGCAAGGCTGCTGTTACGCCATGGTCGATTGTAACCAACTCGTGGGCGAGTCTGTTGAAGTGCCGAACATGTTGCTGCTGCTGAAGTGAGGGCCGTTAGTAAGTCACCAGCTGTGAGACCGCTTCCGAAATGTGGCATATCGTAGTAGTCTTCCCACCAGTCACGGAACAGAATTGGAATAACTGACATTTTTGCAGCAATTCACTTGTTTAAATGTCGTTTATTTGGAGTTTAAATAATTTTAAACACTGATTAATAACACTTGCGATTTTCACTTCTCACTTGATTTTGGTTGATTGGATGCTATCCGGGAGACGCTTCCCCTTTTTATACGCGAGAGTGCGATGCATGTGTTCATTCTAGACGGCGCGCGTATTGTACAAGTGTTCACTACGCTCTCGCTTTTCGAAGTTGCTAGAAAATTCGAGCTTCCCCTTTTTATACGCGTGACTGCTAAGCGTATGTTCATTCGATGCGTCGCACTGTTCATCGATGAATAGCCGTGAAGTTGCCAGAATATTCTCATTGTACTTGAATATTCAAGTTGCCTACACAAAAAATAAATCATTCAACTTGTGCTCGATTAATCGGTGTGTATCGCGAAGACGGGCATGTTTGAATCAAATCATATGCAATGAAGTCACGGGTTTTCGATAGAAATTTACAATAAATTCAGTAAATAATAATAAAAAGTATAATGATTCAGATGATGATTGTATCCACATCGAAGTTTAATGCTAAGTGTAATAATAACATGCAAAAATAATTTAAAAAAAAAACAAATTCATTGAATTGACTGCTTTAAATATTGATTAAATCATGATAAAAATGTTATATTTTTCAACTATTGACCATTATTTCAGTGTTATAATAACATTACAATATTAGTATAATTCGCAAAATGAATGCAACTTTCAAATAGCTATTTGACTTTCAGATATTTTTTCAGCAATCGAAAGGCAACATTATTTAACCCTGGAGAGATAATCATATTTTAATGTAAAATTGGCGCCTGACTTTTGAATCTCTAAAAATGCAAGTTTTTGACGTAGGACTACGTCTAACCGCACTATATCGAGCAACATTCTGCGGAAACTAAAACCAAGGAGTAACGTTGGAATGAAAGATTTCAAACGGTAATACTGATGTAACCACAGGATGGATTACAATAATCATTATGTTGTTAGATTGATAAAATGATGGACAATTTTGTGATTCCTCAGTTATCGATATCATTTCATTGTTAAACAGTGAAAATTTCATAAAAGTTTCAAGGTCGAATTTTCACTAACAATGTACCAATCACATGCGACTACGCCTGGCACAGATTTCATGAGTAGACACACCAACTGCCTGCTGTGATATCCTGTATAGCAGTGGCAAAAAAATTTTGACAGAATCTCCCCGTCCCAATAGGTCAATTAATGTTCGCTTTCATGAGCCTAGACTATTTCGATGTCTTGAAGGTGAAGCTTTTTCGGAAAGTTCGTAACCACCTCCACTATCAGACAGTTTTACGTTCTGCTGTTAGAATGTTATTAAATCTGATGTCTTGAAGGAAAACATGCTGGCACAGGCAACAGTACTGCACCGAGGAATGTATGAATAGAGCGCTGGTCACTCCTCGTCTATCAGTGCAGTAGAACCAAGCCAAGTGAAGACTACATTGCCGCTGTCGACGCACAGTGGGGCGTGTTGGGTTAACGCGTAGGTATCGTTTTGCGATCTGGAACACAATCGAATTGCCGTTTAAATTGTCTTCTTCTTCTTGTTTCGTATAGTAGCAAATATCAGAATTCAATATGATTGAACGGGAATTCAATATAATATGAACAAGTGCCGCCAAATACGCTGCGCCACCTGGGACAACAAAATTCTGTACGTGTCGGTAGAGGTAGATAGCAGGGTATATGAATTAGGTTCAGTGTACAGATAAAATGCGTTGTTTTTTGTTGAACTCTACACTGTGTTTTTTCTCATGTCCATTTTAAATTTTCTGTGAAAATACATTTTTGTTTATAAGCTGTGATTCTTTATCGTTATTTTTTCCATGAACTTGTAACTACAGGAAAATTTTACTATGTGAAATCTTTGCCTTCTACTAAATCGTACTCAATTTAGGTTTGTATAGCCTTTTCGCGTATTGAAGAAAATTGACTATATTAGAATGAATGGTATTCATCAATGTTAAAGAGAATATTTTTTCTTCTAAAATAGAGTACTGCAAATAAATAATCAAAATACAGACCCCGTTCGATTTTGCAAAACACGACACGGCAGAACTTTCCTGTTGCCAAGGTTGAACCATGCCAAACAAGAACGATTCTCTATTCATGACTTTTTTCATAGATATTTCCACCAATGAACTAGTTTTAGTTCCAAGTCATTTGAGGTGTCGCTTTATGAATTAAGGCTGACGAGCTAGATACTTGATATTACTACCCGAGTAATTAGAGGCTTAGTACTGCTTAGATCATGATCATTATATTACCGGTACATGTTCCGATCATATTCCAGGAACCGTTTTAACGATTCCGGTCATCCACTTTGGCAACATAAAGAACCAAAAAACCCTTCTTTTGGAGGATGTTGAGCGTAAATTGGTTGAAATAATCAAGAAAACTAAGAAATGTGATTAGACATTATCGCCCGTTTTTGGCACATGTGTGCCAAAATCTAACCGTGCCAAAAGTAAAACGAGCTCAAATCAAACAGAGCCTCGTACTATTTTTATAAATTACAGTGATAAACACAGGTTTTACCCTAAAGCTAGAACTGGAATGAAATGGAGTACAATAGCTTTTTAACCATTCCTCCTAATATCATAGGCTCAGGAATTCTCTAACAAAGAAAAAAACACTATATTTGAATGAAGTTTCGACTCAAAATACTAACGAGATGAACATAAAATTTGAATCTATTTCTATGCACCAGAGCTATAATTTTAGAGACTATATTACATATTTTGTTACCCCATGATCATGCTGCAAAATATGATCACTTAGCTTCTGCCAAGACGGCGAAGATTCGAATTTAGTGACATACAAATCAGCACCGAACCATATGTTCAGACGTATCAAGACTAGCATTTTTAAATTAAGTTTTAATTATGTAGACTTCATTACCAAGTACGATAGTATTATTAACACAGACAAACAGACGTACCACTGCATACAAAATTCTAAGAAAATTGAGGTTCCGACTAACTTGTGCGACACCTACTGGATATATTCCGCAAAAGATAAACTTTCAGCTTTTCTGCTGATTTTGGCAGCACGGTGCTCGAATACTGGCAACTGAGTTCAAAGGGAAAGGCACATCAGCGCCACCACCGCTGCGGCGGGAATATCCCGCATAACTGAAACTCATTTGAAATGACCGTTATTTTGATCCACGGAAATAAATCTCGTGGTACGTCTGTTTATCTGTATAATCAACATAGAGGCGTTGAGCCTGTATTACACTCTTTGACCAAGCGTCAAATATTTGTCACTTTTTGACAGATAAAAATTTGGTCAAAGACAATTGTTTGTCACTCTCCAATTTTAACATTGGGCAAACACGGGCAAACAACAACCATGATGTCAAATAAATTTGACCATTATGTCAGAAGGTCAAATATTTGAGCATTAGACAAAGAGTGTACTACAGGGTTTAAAGTTTGCAGTAGAACTTGATTAGGTGCATATGCATTTATTCTAATTCAATGAAATGAATTTAAACACTGTTGTGACCAAAAAAAAATCATAACTGCAAAATTTCAAACATAGTTTCTACACAATTTAAACTAAATTTGAATGGCCTTGGGGATAATTTTGTATTCTGATAGATCAAAATTGATTTCTTTTGAAGGGACTTTAACCCCTGAAACGGTCATTCATCCATGTGGTTACATTAGCAGTGGTTTCAGAATTTGTTAAAGAGTCCCGATTCTTGGAGTAACTTATTCAAAAAATCTTAGTTATTTGGTGACAGTACTTCTTTCAAGCTATCAATATTACTGGTTAATTGTTTGACATGGAAAGCTCTGCAGTCGCTTAATATACAGTGGTAGAAAAAATAATAGGTTTGAGCATTGCTTATAAAGTCATTTGCATTTTAACCTATCAGATTTAGATTTAGATTGCTTACATTATGGGCAATGAATAGGAAAATGCTACCTGTCAAAATTCATGGTATTTTGTCCGTGAGCGAAAAAACTCATTGTTCATTATTTTAAGTGAAAAAAATAATATGTGTGAAGTAAACTATACTTCGTGACGTGACTGTTAATACAATTTGCTTATTGACTAATATTGATTTAAGGTTTTCTGTGAGTGGAATCAGTAAGTCTGTACTGATAAACTAATATTTCATAAGTTGGGTTTATAACCGGAAAAGGGTCGCGGTAAACATTTCAGCCCTGATACAAAACGACTGATCAAAAACTACAAAATAAGGGTGAAATTTTCAAAAAATAGTATCGGCTGCTCACAGAACATAGTTAAAAAATTTGTTGAATGCCAGAAGAAATCAGAAACACGAGAGTGGATAGGAGAACTAGTCCTGGGAATGACCGCCGAGTACTGCAATTCGCGAAGAAGATGCAGGTTAAAATGCAGATTACTTTATAAGCAATGCTCACACCTATTATTTTTTCCACCAATCCTCCATCTGAGGCGAGTAAAATTGGCTGGTATATCTCTATTGAGTGAAATGATAATCGGTAAGTGGTCACTATCACAGCAGTCCTCATGTACCTTCCATGTAAAGCTATTAGCTAAGTTCCAACAAACAATCGAGAGATCTATGGCTGTTGTGTGACCGTTTCCTGAACTGATTCTCGTATAATTGCCATCATTAAATGAGAAGAGATTCTGTTCTCTAAATAAACTCTCTAGCAAACGACCTCCGTAGTTACACCGCCGACCTCCCCATGGAGTGAGGTGACTGGTAAAATCTCCCAATAATATAACTGAAGATGAGAATTGATCTTTTAAATGATTAATGCATTTCTTGAGATGGCTAATATTTCCGTTGGGAGAGTTGTATGTATTGAGACAATAGTGGCTTCAATAGGGTTCAATGGCTATTACTTGGAGAGGAGAACAAATCTGAATACGGCGGTGCGGGATTTCTGACTTAATTGCTATACCAACTCCTGGTTAAAAGAAACTACTAGAGTTTTGAAGTAGAATACTTCTCTCAGGAAGTTCGGCTACATAGGGATGTGAAATGAAAATCTAAAACCGAAAAAAGTGAAAAATATGTCCAATTTCAAATGCTAATAAATCGGTTAGTATTCGATGGATTTCCTTCGTTCTTGCAGCAATAGATTGGAAAATCTTCTAAGATTCTTCCCAAAATAACATAATTGTAATTTTATTATTCACACTATTGTACCATTGAAAATAGTCAAGCCTTGTCAAAACGAAAAATTCGACCTCTGATTGGTCGTTATATGCTTGCTTCCCAAGCACGGTCGACAGGATCATATACCTTGCAATTGAAAACATGCTATTTGGCCTATATAAGAGCCTGTTTCAGCCGGAGCCGCTCATAATAGTTCTAGACAGCGACAACAGCAGTCGTTCTTCCTTAGCAGTAGCACTAGCTCTGTGGTTGGTCACCACGTCTCAGGAGCAGCGCGGTTTTTCTAAGCGTGTGTACAGCGACAACAGCAGTCGTCCTTCCTTAGCAACAGCACTAGCCCTGTGGTTGGTCACCACGTCTCAGGAGCAGCGCGGTTTTTCTCAGCGTGTGTCGCCAGACAGCCATTATTCCCCCCGTGTTGGGGCAGCATGAAGATTGCCATCAGGAAATCCAATTTTGGAAATCAAAATGCCTTTTTGAAGGCAAATAAACAAGTCATTGAAAGTTAATAATTTTTGTCAACGCAAGCAAGCATTCTGTGTTGCATCCTAACAATTTAAATTTGTCGCACCCGTCTAATTTACTGAATGTGAAATAGCTTCCACAGTGCATGTTGTCCGTGTATCTTAATTCCCCCAATGTTAGGGCAGCTCAAAGGTTGTAATTAGCAACCGATTTTGAACCGCAACATGCTTTTTTCAAGGCAAATAAAAAAATAATTGAAGATTAATAATTTTCTGGCATCAACACAAGCAGACATTCTGTGCGGGATGCAATCAAATTCTGTTGTAGTTGTCTAATTTTCACTTTATTTAGTAAACCCCCCACTGTAGGGGCAGCGCAAACGCTGCGATCAGCATAACCGACATTGAATAATAAACTGCCCTGTTAGTACGCATTCACAAAAGCAGTTAGTTCGATTATGCAGAGCTAATATGAAGTCGATTCAATCAATCAGCATAAACAGAATTTCGTCGTCTCCCAGCTGCCAAGTTGCAACTTGATGCAACACGCAACAGCGAGCAAACGAAATCGCTTGATGTTACAAACCGCAATAAGATACGGGTTAAAACCGTTGCGTGTGTGATAGCACCATCGGTGTTTATTCGCTGGATACACTATCTACTGTCTACTGAACGCAATAATCTGCTTACATGCGACATGGGGACGGGAACATTTCCTTCAACCAAGCTGCACAGCACGACACAAAACATGTTATTTTGTTGCTTCAATGAGAGTGCTATCGGTCCGGCTCGACAGAATGTTCACAAGAAATCATTTTTGTGCATCCGTGCTACGAAACTGAGGAAAAACTTTAGAAACTGAAAAAAGAGGTGGAGCTTATCAAATGATCGCTCTGAACCAGAATGAAGTCACACATATTTTTCATGTTATATCATTCCACCACGTACGTAAAATAATTCATTCCTATTTTCTTCCCTATATAAGAGCCTGTTATAATCGAAGCCGCTCATAGTAGTTCTGAACAGCGACGACAGCAGTCCTCCCTTAGCAGCAGCGGGAGCGAGCAGTGGGTACCATCGATAGCGGATAGCGGCCACAACTGTGGCATGGCTGCGAATAAGCGTAGCAGTTTCAGCGGATCTCACCATCGATAGCATCAGGGCCAGCAGATGCAGGTACAGCGGATACCAATGGCGGCCACAACTGTGGCATGGCTACGGATAGCGTTGCAGGTGCTCAGCAGTTGGGCCAGCGTATAGCGGCCACAACTGTGACATGGCTATGCATAGCGTAGCTGTTGCAGCGGGTATATCAGCATCGATAGAAGCAGGGTCAGCTGATGCAATGACACTCCCTTCACTAAAATGCTGTTTCAGTGTGGTAGCGGGAAGCATCAGCAGCAGGCTTGCATGAAGTGAATACATCAGCCAGCAACTTTCTCTATTATTCTCAGCGGTAGATGCAGATGCAGCCGGTACTTCCCTGAGGCCGATGTAAAGGTAAATGGGAGCAGCACGGCGAAACAGTTCGGGTTATGCTTAGACGCGCGTCATTTTCCGTTGCTGATATTCCCCACATGAAACGACGCGCTTTCGTATGATAGCGGTGGTATTAGCGGTAGATGCATTTGCCAACACTTCCTCCAGTAAAGCCGTGTCTAGTTTTCAATGTGAAAACACCTTTCTCATTGTGTTGACCGTGCGCCTTAGTCCTCACTATCAAGGTAACACAGAGATGTAAGATGAACACTACATCCTATGATAAATTGAACAATTGTCCTTATAAGGACAACAAATGAATTAATGAAGATTTAATTTTGAATTAGAATACTTCTCTCAGGAAGTTCGGCTACATAGGGATGTAAAATGAAAATCTAAAAAAGTGAGAAAATTTTCAAATGCTAATAAATCGGTTAGTTTTCGATGGATTTCCTTCGTTTTTGCAGCAATCGATTAGAAAATCTTCTACCAGATTCCTACCAAATGCATGAAATTGCAATTTTATCATTCGAACTATTGTACTATTGAAAACTCTTAAGCCTTGTCAAAACACAAAATTCGACCTCTGATTGGTCGTTATACCGCGCTTTCCCAAGCACGGTCGGCAGAGTTATGGACCTAGTAAATTGGGAATGCATCATTTGGCCTATATAAGAGCTTCATCGGATAATAAACATTTGAACAACTAAAATTTGAAGAACATAAATGATTATTTGAAGAGTTAATATTTTCTCGTTTTGCGCTATAATCCAAAGTTAATTACCTTCATCTACATGCATACTCTGACTATTATTACGTGTTTGCGTCGCTTAGTGTTTGGCTACGGTCATGCAGAACGCAAATAACGGCGCGATGCGATTCGGCAAGACGAAATCTGTTGAAATGTATAGCTCTACTTCGCCTTAAAAAGAGCTGTACATTTCACCACGGTAAGGCGAACCGCATCGCGCCGGCATTCGCGTTCTGCATAACCATAGCCTTTGTTCCGTTCCCGTTTAATGATGTCGTATTAAATGTGCATATTACAATTCGGCAGCACTTCAACTTCTCATTTGCACAAAATTTTAAAAAATCCAATGAACTTCATTCAAAATATCAGACAAAAAGAAATTACAATACTGCCAATGAACGGTCAACGTTTATTTAATAGAAAAAATGACTGACACGCAAGCAGCCAGGTTATCTTTCTTGTAAAAGTATTCTACTTCAACCTTGCGGTCGTGGCTTTGCATACAACCTTCTTGTGATTTTTACTGATATAAAGATTATAGTTTTTGATATAGTCCGTAGAAAATTAAGATTCAGTTTCTTGTTTCTCGTAAAGCTATTTTGTGGATTGTATTTAGCAATGAGTAATTGTAATTCTGGCAGTCTTCTTTTTGAACTCAGTTGATTCCCAGTAAAACAGGAATGTTGCGTTTTGTTTTTACTGCGAGGATGGAAGGTTTTTTTTCAAGTTGGGTAACCAAAGTATTGTAATTCTTACTATAATCACAGACAAACAGACGTGCCTCTTCGAAGAAAAATCCCGAAAAATCTTCGTCCTTATTCGATGCGTTGCACTCATGCGCCACCATGTGAGCTTATTGCCTACTTACTCATTCTCGTAAAACGGTTTTTGTCTTTGCTAATAGGTGCATATGCTTGAATCAACACCTGCGGCCTTGCTGACGGTTTTTGTCTTTGATAATGAATATGTACGCTTGCTCATAGCGACACTAGCGGCATTACTGCCCATTAAGCAAAATTTCAAAATAATCGTTATTTTTCTGGTCGATGAAATCGTCATCGAGTGTTCTTTCTGTTCGTCTGTGCTACAATTATGAGAATTGTCAATTTTTTCCAGCTTCCCTGCACGGAAAACAAAATCTACCCAACCGGAGGGTAAAAACTACCTGGAATGATGTAAACCTTATACAACTTACGTGTTGGGTAATTTTGCATTGCGAAGGCTGAGTCAATTTAACTTAAAAGATTTTAATGATGCTTTCACTCAATAGTGGTGTTTTGATAAAAAGCCAACGTTGAGTAGTTTGAACCCAATATTGGATGAAAAATCAAACAGGTTGAGAAATTCATAACCTAGGTGAAACTTGGACCAACAAGTTGATTTCTTGAAAGTGACAGAGGTTTTTTGAAGTTCGTGTATGACGAACGGTTTACGAGCATCTGTTTTTAAGAAATAATAGCCGTCAGTAAAAAGAAGATTAACGACAAGTGCAAAAGTTTTCGTTTCTGTTAATCCCCTATCGCCAGTGATTTGGTTGCATTGGCAGCGAACAGACCATACTCCCGAACAGTTGCGGAAAGTGAATAAACAGTGCCGGCGTACGCTGGGAGACTACTTCCGGAGACTAGTTCCGGAGAAGTATGAGCACATGGCGCTGATAGCGAACCGTGAGCAATCGGAATATATTTGGGATCCGTTATTCCAACGTACGGGGTGAACACCACCAAGAGTCGTGCCATTTGAAGCACCTATCATGAGGATTATCTGCCGAAAACTGAAAAATAGGATTTACAAGGTTGCGATAAAGGCTATTTGCTAATTTGTTTTCGTTTTAGATTTTCACAGCGTTTATCGATTTAAACGCGATATTTTAGTAGGAATTAAAAATTTCTTAAAAAATATGGAGGATTCGCACATTGATTGAGGATTTAAGCCCAACAAAGTTTGTGCGACAGGCCAAAGCCTCACAGTCACTTGGAATGAGTGACACTCTATTGGTAGTGCATTCACAAATATCGTCTTAAGATTATGGAAAAGGTCGCAATGGTGGAATTTCAGGTTTCGGGATCCGCTATGAAGGTATGCTGGAGTATTTAATAAACCTGCGTAGACATGTCATACATGGGGAGAAGAAAGGAAGACTAAATCGGTGAAATGTTTCTGTTCATGTAAATCGTATCGTTGATTCTTTAATAAACAATGTTATAATTATCATCTCTAACATTTTGGTTTTTATTTGAATGAAATTGAGTGAGTTTTACCCAAAACATTGAGTGAAATTTACCCAAGACATAGTTTAAAAAATTGAACTCAACGTTGGGTATTTTTGACGGATTATTACATCTAGTGCGATATACCTACTATTAAATTAATCGACAACTACTCAAAACTGGCTTCCTGCACGGAATGACTGCGTTGAGTGAAATTGACACGAAGATGGGTACATTTCGTTTTCCGTGTGGTGGTTTCTGAACTAGGGAAGCTCAATTTCAGTTGTATAATGACGTTTATGTGAGCTTTTAGAGCTTTCTAAATTATGAACAAAAAGACTGGAAGAAGTGTCACTTATCTGCAATATTTCTGAGTTATGAATACTGGAATCAGTATCCATATCAGTATCATTCGATCTTTTTTTAGGCTCTCATTTTTGCTTCTTTTTCTGGACTTTAGGCTTCTCTAGTTCCTCAATTTTTCTAGAGAGCATTGAAATTGTCTCTATCAATTGTTTGATCTTGTTATTCTTTGCCTCCCTATTAGGTTGGAAACATTGTTGTTGTCATTGATAACTAGTCTTTGTTGAATGTTAGAATCACTGGAATAAGATTTGACACCATCGATTCGATCATATTCCATCCTAGCTTCATTCAAATATAAGCCCGAATTATATTTGATTTTGATAATCTCCTTTTCTATCACGAAAATATTGCATTTGTTACTTAGAGTAGTGTGTGCCTCCTTACAATGTAGACACAAGACAGGGTTTTAACAACCAGCTTCCGGATTAATAGGCTGTATGTCAGAGCAACTTCTACACAGTTTTGGTGTCGTATTTTATCATTATCACTGAAACGTCAAATGAAAAAGATAACTCAGTAAAAATTGACAAAGCGTTCATCAAAAATTGCGGCATGAGTCGGTATTTACAAAGCTGATGATCCGTCACGAAATACCAAGCGCTCTGCATACACTTTTAAAACTTTTGTAATATATTTTAATAATGGTGGACTTTTTAAATTCGATTTCGTATTGACGTATGCTGAGAAACTAAAAAAGAGCTGAAAATTTGTCTGCTTACAGAAAGTCAGTAATGTTTTACAGTATTTTGACAAAAAATTGAACCGACATCACTAATTGTGAAATTTCAAATTTACTGAAAGTGACCGTAATAAAAATTATCGAACAATTGAGACGAAAATTAGTGTGTGAATCATTCATTCAGAATGAATATGATCCAGATGATGATATATCGGTATAAAATCAGCATCGTTTTAATATCAGCGCCAGCTACGTGTCAGACATGCCAATAATAAATACTCCAAAGAATAACGTCTCATACAGTTTTCATTTATTTTACCCGAATGTTCGATGAGAATCACGAACTTTCTAGCAGCTTCGAAATGAACACTTGCAGCGTCCGCGGCACTGCGAATGAACTCACATTTCTCTCTTTCGCGTATAAAAGGGGAAGTTACTGTCGAACAGCATTCAATACGACAAAAGCTAGTGAGAAGAAAAGTTCTAATCGCAAGTGTTATCATTCAGTATTGGCAGTCTAAGTGAAACAGAACAAATCAGTAAAAATGCCGCTTGTTCCAATCTTGTTCCGTGACTGGTGGGAAGACTGCTGGGATACACCACTGCGGACATCCCGGTTGATGGATCAACATTTCGGAAGTGGTCTCTCAGCTGATGACTTGCTAACGGCGCTCACCTCAGCTGCAGCTACAGCTGCAGCACTCCAGCACAACCATCCACGTGCTGGTTACAACCGACCATGGCGTAACAACAGTCTTGCCTCGCGTCAGGATTCTGGATCGGCAGTTAACCTTGGTGGTGACAAGTTCCAGATAAATTTAGACGTGCAACAGTTTTCTCCGAATGAGATTTCCGTCAAGGCAACCGATAACAGTATTCTAGTAGAGGGCAAGCACGAGGAAAAACAGGACGAACACGGTTTCATTTCGAGGCACTTCGTTCGACGTTACGTGTTGCCTACTGGCCATGACCCGAATGCAATTGTGTCATCACTTTCGTCAGATGGAATTCTTACCATCACTGCCCCGAAGAAGGCACTACCTAAACCAGAAGAACCCCGAATGATTCCCATCACACAAACTGGTCAACCTATGAAAAAGATAACTGAGAAGTCGGAAGTGAAACCTACTGAGAAGACAAAGGCAGATAGCAAATAGTTTTAATGATTTTGTGATTTATGAAAAGCTAATTTATAAGGTACATTATAAGATAAGCCGTGACAAATAAATACTAAGTAATTACCTACCAAATTCCAGTCTCATTCTTTACGCACTGACATTTTTGTTCTCGGCATACTTTTTGTTAAATATTTTCAACTGAGTCTTCGCCAAGCAGATTTGGTGAGCGTTTTCTTTCTCATTTCCTCTTCGAAATATTAGCCATGCCTCATGATGGTTGGTTAATTTGAGATGTCTCATGTGCCTTTTATTCTAAAAATAGTTAATTTTTCTGCTGTCTGTTTTAGAATAAAATAATAGCTATCTGTAATAATGGAAATTTTTGTTTGCTTCTTGTGACATAACTTTCTTCTCTCTAAAGGGTTGAAACGCCATTACTAATTCGGTTCGAAATCTCATCAGGCTTCGTAGCGAACCCTAAAGCAAAGTTTTTTTTGATAACCACGATACCGTTATGTTGTGTGTTAAGCTTCAACAACGAAAGTTATCATATTCTACAGCTGTAAATGTGATTCAAATAGGAACACTATTTATTAAGCTCACTGACGAGGCCAGGATAATGTATTAGGAAACGCGGGTAAAACTTGGCTGGTGACAACTGGGGGACAGACGTGCTAATAGTCCCGAATCCAGCCGACTCGCCATCTGCAATGCCAAAATTGGTCAAACGAGTAGCTCGCCGCTCGTCTCGTCTTCTGTAATAGGCCCCTATTTTTAATTAGCATAATAAAACTCCAAACTCCCACACAGAATTTTCATATGAATAAAGTTTTGAATGAATAAATTATTATGCGAAATAAAACTAAAAATTAAATAAAAAGCAAGTTTTTTGATGCTATTTGAACACAAGGACGATTTTTATACTTTTTCAATACAAATATTTTAAATCGAATTGTGCAATGTTTTCGACAAATTTGTTTGACGAAAACTCGGAGAAATTTTTTGTGAAAAACTGAGGACAATTTCGAAGAATAAATCTTGAACGTAAGTTTCGCCTTTATGTTAACAATAAGGTTTTATCTTTATTTTATGCGAGGTAATGAAACATCTGTTAATTTTTATGACATAACATTAAATTATTTCTTATTTTCATTTGACTTCTCAGCTGGTTTCACTTCCGGCTTATTAGTTATTCTCATCGGTTGGCCGGTCTGAGTTATGGGAATCGTTCTGGTTCCGTCTGGTTCTGGTAAAGCTTTTTTCGGAGCAGTGATGGTTAGAATTCCATCCGACGAAAGTGAAGACACAATTGCCTCGGGGTCATGGCCAGCAGGCAACACGTAGCGTCGTACGAAGTGCCTCGAAATAAAACCGTGTTCGTCCTGTTTTTCCTCGTGCTTGCCTTCTACTAGAATACTGTTGTCAGTTGCCTTAACGTAAATTTCATTTGGAGAAAACTGCTGCACATCTAAATTTATCTGGAACTTATCACCACCCATATTGATCGTTGATCCGGAATTATGTCGTGTGGCAGGGCACGCAGCTCGTGGACGAGTCTGTTGAAGTGCCGAACATGCTGCTGCCGCTGAGGTAAGGGCCGTTAGCAGATCATCGGCTGTGAGACCACTTTCAAAATGTCGATCCATTAACCGGGATGTTCGAAGTGGTGTATCCCACCAGTCACGGAATAGAATTGGAACGGCTGACATGGTTTATCGTTATTCACTTTTTTATTTGGCTTGTTTGAGATTTAAACACTTTGTAACACAGAATGATAACGCTCGCTAGTAACACTTCTCACTTGCTGCTATTCAATTGGGAATGAATACTGTTTGCGAGAACTGCCCCTTTTTATATGAGAGAATGCTGTGTGCATGAGTTCATTTGAAGCGTCGTGATGTTCATTGTGGAGTTATCAGGAAGATGCTAGAATATTCCCTGCGTGCTCTTTATTTTGTTTATCATTTTGGCATCATGAAAGTGCTAGAAGCTTCACGTTGTGCTGCAGTGACCGACGCACCGAATGAACTCATACCTCGCTCTGTCCCGTATAAATAGAGGAAGCGCTCGAGCAGCATTCAGTTTCAAAACAGCTAGTGAGAAGTGCAATTCGCAAACGCTAATAACCAAAGGTTAAGAAACTGTTTAAAATCAAAGTTGAACATAATATCTAAGTCAGTGAATCCTTAAAAAATGCCGCTCGCTCCAATTTTGTTCCGTGACTGCTGGGAAGACTGCTGGGACACACCACTGCGCACATCCCGGTTGATGGATCAACATTTCGGAAATGGTCTCACAGGCGATGACTTGTTGATGGCACTCACCTCTGCCTCACCGAGGTGTTCGGCACATCAAGCTCTCTCACGGGGCGGTTACAATCGACCATGGCGCAACACTTGCCTCGCATCCCGTCAGGATTCCGGATCAATAGTTAACATTGGGGGCGATAAGTTCCAGATCAATCTCGATGTGCAGCAGTTCTCTCCGAATGAGATTTCTATCAAGGCAACCGACAACAGCATTCTGGTGGAAGGCAAACACGAGGAAAAACAAGATGAACATGGTTTCATCTCGCGACACTTCGTACGACGTTACATGCTGCCAGCTGACCATGATCCCGAGGCAATCGTTTCATCGCTTTCGTCAGATGGAATTCTCACTATCACTGCGCCAAAGAAAGCTCTGCCGGAAACAGAAGGACCCAGAGCGATTCCCATAACACAAACTGGTCAACCAATGAAGAAGATAACTGACAAATCGGAGGTGAAATCAACTGCCAAGCAGCCGGCCGAAAATGGCAAATAAACTAAGCACGCCAATATAATGCATTTGTATCGTAATAATATTTTTTGATCTCAAACTAAATAAACAGCTTCAATGTGTTGAATTAAATTTGTTGAATTTGGATCACCAAAAAAAAAAGAAATTCCCTGGTTTGAAGTTCTCCCGTTCGCCTGTTTCAATGCTACTGGTATTTCACGTTTAGAATTTAGAATTTGTGATGATTGATTGATTTCTTTTGAAGGGACTTTACCCCCTCTAGAATTTGTAAAAAAAAATACGGTTCTTGAATGCGATTAGTGTTAATGATATTGATGGGTATTAATGGATCAGGGTGATAATTATTCGTCAACCTCAACATTGCTTAAGGCCTCTGGCATGCTGAATGCCAACGCGAACGATCGGGCGAGATTCTTGCCGGAGATTAATGAACAGCCGTAAGTAGCAGTGAAGGAAATGAAATGATTTTGAGCTGATTGTTTTTTCATCTTGAGTTGTGCACATCATGAAGTGCACAGTTCATGACTAAAATTGTATCCTCTCAATACGTAATAAAATGTTGGTGCCTTGGTCACTCGGAGATGACAAATACAACAGTTGACTACATACAACTCTGAGAATAGAGTGATGCGCGTTGCTCCGTTGTAATTCTCTCTTCGTACGTGGCGCATCGTAGGAAAAAAACGATAGCAACAAGCAAAAGAATAATTGAGAGTCCCATAAATGTTGGTTGGATTGCATCTTGCATCGCAGTGACGCAGCAGCGATGATGCGGTGCGGTGATGATGGGAGGGAGAGTAAGTAGTTCGGAAGGTATTTTTTTCAGCAGGTTTTCTATAGCAGCCAAACAGATACCAAAATGTGCTATGTTTGTTACCGAGAGATCATACGTTTGTTGTATTGCGTTGCGATTTCGTCAATGACATTACTCACTCGTTTTTGTTATGATTAGTGAATGGAATATTTTCCTCATACTAATTTGGGTAGTAACGTTATGGAAGAGTGAGAGGGGATGGAGTTTTGAAAATCTTTGAATAATGCTTGACTTGCTTTTGAACTGGTTTTGGATGCTTTATTGCAGATTTTGATACTGCATTTTCACGTTTCAGTGCTGCGATTTTCAGGTTTTAGTGCTGTATGCCAATTGTGTTGAACCGAATATATTTGTACAGAAGTACAGAAATAACACCGAGAGGTAAAATAGGGCTTCTTTAGCAAAATCTTTAGCAAAAATTTGTAGAGGTTTGTAGAATTATCATTCTTATTAAACATATGCTGGCAACGACATTTTTATTATCACTGGACTTGTTTATTCATACTAAATTCAACAAGGAACTTGGAATATAAGCATAACAACTCAGATCTCTTTTCCCCTTCCTTTTCAATTTTCTATATTTCCGAGTACAAATGACATAAAGTATTTACAGATCAAATTTGTAACGGCTAATTTAACAAACATATTTACCCTAGTGAAAATGTTATGCAACTTAAATCCAAAAAAATATGGCAAGTGTTTTTTACGTCCAATGCCTGATTAATACCTGATAAAATCTGCAATATTTTGCAAATCATTAAAACTTTTTCTATTTTTCACAACAGTTCGAAAAACATAGAGGAGAAACAATTGGTATGATAAAAAGCTCATCGAAGCTTTTTTCCTGATTGGTCTGATTTCAATTAGTCGAATGTTCGCGGAATACCAGTTCAAGAAACACTAGTTAGGGCCAACAATAGTGGTCTTAAAAGGCTTCGCGCTCATTCCACAGCCCTCCGACCGAAAAGCATTGCCACAACGATTATAAGGTTAGTTTCAGAGCTATATGCTCTGTACTAAAAACAGTTACAGTTTGAACCTTTGTTTTTATTTGTTTTGTAAATATTCGAACTGTTATTAAAATTTGTATACACTTGTAACAGTAAGGAAAAAATTCTTAATACATATTTAGAAGAAATTTGTTTTGTAAGTTCTCCGTACGTCACAATTAAATCAGTTGTAACACACCCTGTTGACACAGTGTGGTTCGATGGTTCGATTTTGGTAACATATTTATTTGCTTTCATTGAGGGGGTTTGTTTCTGAAAAGTTGGTTGGGTTTGTAACGACAGATGTTGTTTGGCCATAATGGGTCAAGTAGGAGAAACATGCTGTTAGTGATAAATCAAACGGGCCCGTAACATTAAAATTGCACAAAAGCTTGAAAACTCCGAAATTCAAAGAGTAGTAAATCTAGAATTTGTTTATATTAAAATGTTGATCTGACTTAACACCAACTAATTATATGTAAGGAATTACCCATCGTGAAAAAGTTGAAGAGGTTGTTTATTAGACACGACCGCAGAGTTAACCTAGAATACGACAGCCTGTCTCAAGTCAATGTATTTCTTGCAATAGGTTTGGGAATACACTCAATGGGGTTAATCAATTTAATGGTCTCTCTGTTCCAGATGACGTTTACCTCTACAGACGGCACCGGTAACGACAAAGAACAAGAGCAGAAGCTATGCGCAGCTAAGCAGTTTCACTTGACGCCATATCCAAAACAAGAATGAAATTGTATTGTTTTGTGGCTGTCTTTTGTATCAAGTTGCACTGAGAAAGCTTAATTTAGGCAGTGGCTACAATGAGGGCCAATAGTGCATTCCCGGTAACCTAGGTTTAATACGAACAATTTGCTGCTCCACGCCGCGTTTGCCCACTGCCATCGCTGCTACTGTCTGCCGCTGCTGCCTGCTGCTAGTAAACTGAGATTGCTTGAGGAGAAGCAGTCTCTTATATAGCCCAGCGAGTGCATTCCTGGCTAACTAGGCACTCCATTCTGTCGTCCTTTTTAGGGAAAGGCAGCAAGCAACCAATCAAAGGTCGACATTTACGTTTCGACAAGGTTCAACAATTTTCAATAGTACAATAGTTCGAACAGTCAGCTTACAATTTTCTGCATTTGGACGGTAGCTTAAATGATTTTCCAATCGATTCCTGCAAAAATGACAGAAATCGGTTGAAAACTGACTGAGTTTAGAACGTTTGAAATTGGAAAACTTTCGTGACGCTCTCCATGTTTTCGGTTTTCGAAATTGGATCCCTGTATTGAAGTTGAACCTCTATATATGTTGCCATAAGACGTATTCTACGTCAAAAAAATCAATTTTGTCAATGATCAAGGAACAACTTTATTTGAAATAAAAAAGTCTCTCTCTCTCTCCAGCTCGGGGAAAACTAATAGTGTCAAAAGGATCGTAGCTCTAGCCCCGCAATTGTCCTGTACACTCAACAGTTGGCTGCGAAGTCTGTGTATAATAAACAGAAGTTCAAATTTCAAGACGGAATGTAGCACCAAGGCATTGCTTTACATTATCAATACACAAAATTAAAAATTGTTAAAAAAGTTGTTTAAGTTAATATTTCCGAAATCTCATTTTTTGTTATGAAAACACTATAAACGGTTAGCTAAATATTTGTTGTCTGATCATGGCAAACTGAGAGAGAAAAAGTTACGATGGCAGTTCGTAACGTTAATGACTTTTGGCCGATAGCTACAATTTTCCACCGCCGTGCATCGGAAATTGCCATTCTCCGCCACAAACATTCGCCGAACTTTTTCGGATACATTATTTTTTCTTAGCCCTTTGTCCATCTTGACGCCTTATACCGACAAAAGCTTCTAACCAACTAGCAATTTGCACTTGCGCTTGCACCTACCAGCTACCACCAAAAAAAAACCCTGTTGAGTTGAGTGAGAGTAGGAAAACACGAACTCTCTTTCTTGAAAAAAAGTAGGAGGGTGGTATTCAAGACACGACCGCATGACGTTGACTACCGTATTCTTATGAAAAAAAAAAAAAATTCCATTGAAGCAAATAGTAGAGGGAATTGCAACGCTTCATCTACAAAACTTCTGTAACAAAATTTCGAGGCACCAAAAGGTGCCAGTTGCCGATTATAGTTTCCTGGTTAGTCCGTCCAGAATTCCAGCCATTTTAGTGTTTTGCAGTAGCCATTTACTACTAAAGCCACCAGCATTGCGGGTGAAACCGGCACGAGATGAGCGGTACTCTTTTGTATTTCCTCAGTAGTTTCTTTCAGCTGCTATCACCTTGCGTCCGCATGTCACTGGTGCGGTTTTGGAATCAGAATGATGGGGCGCCGGCCGCTGTCGTAAAATTAACACCAACAAAAAGATGGCTATTTGCAAGGTTTTTTCCGCTAGCAGCAGCATAAACATCGGAAACAGAAAGTGACAACAACAATAACAACAAAGTCAGATCGATTGTATCCGTTAGTGTCGACTGTGCTTGGGAAGAGAGGTAGTGATTGGCTGCGCGGTATGATTTAGACAATCGATATTAATTACCAATTTTTCAATAGTGTATCTCAAACAATATTTTGTTTTTGTTACATAAATTTAACCGTAAAAGAATTTCTGATCGATTGATGCCAAAACCTCGAAAACCTGATTATAGATGACTGCAAAATAAGCGCTCAAAACCTGACCACTTTTCTCTGGTTTTCCCTGGTTGAATTACTAGATTTTCAAATTCAGGGGCCTAACGATATAGACGTTAGTCAACGTCAAAAATCCCCATCATTGAGTAAATATTTACGATCCAATTTCTCTTATTCATTACTTCCCAGTAAGAATTGTCGGGCCGATGTCGGACCAATTCGCGTCCGATTCTCCGATAGATCGGTCCGACAACGGGTGGACATTTGGCTCAACATCGGTCCGATATCGTGCTCAAATGCAACAAAAATGTCGGACCAGGGTTCATTCGCTCCTAGGGGTTCATTCGTCTTCGTGCGTCGCGGGCGAGAGGGAAGTTTAGTTGTGTTTGTTTTGAAGCAAGTCCGGTGCGGCTGGCATGCGGACTTGGTCAAAACAAACACAACCAAACTTCTCCTGCCGCAAAGAGATCACGATGGCGGGGTGTGCGATTCAATCTTCATTGTATGCGACGCAGCAACGGCGGTGTGCAGGTTGCTTTGTTTTGATTATTTTGATAGCGCGGTTTTGGATTAGAGCGCTTCACTTATTTTAGGATGGTGCATGATTAATTATTTTTATCCACTATATAAAAATGGATTTACGTAACGCAGATTTTATTGATATTATTCCCGCCGTTACTGAGGTGCACAATAAGCACCATCATTTTAAATCGTTTTAAATCAAGAAAGTAAGCGGTGACATGTACATTTTATTGAAAGAAAATATTCGTAGAGTTCGAAGCAATATATTTGTGAAACATTTAGGGTTTCTTAATACATAATTGATATTATTCACATAATGTAAAACGTGGCGACGGGGCTGTGCAATTTATACCTAGTGGTGTGGGATGTAGTAACGGCGGTGTGCAGGTTACTTTGTTTTGATTATTTTGATAGCGCAGTTTTGGTTTAGAGCGCTTCATTTATAGGATGGTGCATGATTAACTATTTTTATCCACTATATAAAAATGGATTTACGTAACGCAGATTTTATTAATATTATTCCCGCCGTTACTGAGGTGCACAATAAGCACCATCATTTTAAATCAAGAAAGTAAGCGGTGACATGTGCGTTTTATTGCAATAAAATATTTGTAGAGTTCGGAACAATATATTTGTGAAACATTTAGGGTTTCTTAATAATAAAAATTGTAATATCATTCACATAACGTAAAACGTGGTGGCGGGGCTGTGCGATTCAAACCTCATTGTGTGCGATGCAACTACGGCGATGTGCAGGTTGCTTAATTTTGATTATTTTGATAGCGCAGTGTTGGATTAGAGCGCTTAATTTATTTTAGGATGGTGCATGATTAATTATTTTATTCCACTATATAAAAATGGATTTACGTAACGCAGATTTTATTGATGTTATTTCCGCCGTTACCGAGGTGCACAATAAGCACCATCATTTTAAATCGTTTTAAATCAAGAAAGTAAGCGGTGACATGTACGTTTTATTGCAAGAAAATATTCGTTGAGTTCAAAACAATATATTTGTGAAACATTTAGGGCTTCTAAATTATAAAAATTGTGATATCAGTCGCATAATGTAAAACGTGGTGGCGGGGCTGTGCAATTTATACCTAGTGGTATGCGACACAGCAGCGGCGGTGTACAGATTGCTTTGTTATGATTATTTTTATAGCGCAGTATTGAATTAGAGGGCTTCATTCATACGATGCTTCATGATTAATCTACTATATTAAAATGGAATTACGTAATGCAGATCTTATTGATATCATTCCCGCCATTTTTGAGGTGCAATGGTAATGGTAATTATTTTAAATCGTTCTAAGTCATAAAAGTAAGCTGTGACGTGTACGTTCTATTGCAAGAAAATATTCGTAGAGTTCGAAACAATATATTTGTAAAACATTTAGGGTTTCTCAATAATAAAAATTGTTTTATTATTCACATAACGTAAAACGTGGTGACGGGGCTATGCGATTCAAACCTCGTTATGTGCGATGCAGCAACGGCGATGTAGCTTTGTTTGTTTTGATTATACAGGTTGCTTTGTTGTGATTATTTTGATAGCGCAATATTGGATTAGAGCGCTTCATTTATAGGATGGTGCATGATTAATTATTTTTATCCACTATATAAAAATGGATTTACGTAACGCAGATTTTATTGATATTATTCCCGCCGTTACTGAGGTGCACAATAAGCACCATCATTTTAAATTGTTTCAAATCAAAAAAAGTAAGCTGTTACATGTACGTTTTGTTACAAGAAAATATTCGTAGAGTTTGAAGAATATATTTGTGAAACATGTAGGGTTTCTTAAGAATGAAAACTGTGATATCATTCACATAATGTAAAACGTGGCGGCGGGGCTGTGCGAATTATACCGACTGGGGTGCGACGCAACAACGACGATGTGCAGGTTGCTTTGTTTTGATTATTTTGATAGCGCAGTATTGGATTAGAGCACTTCATTTATAGGATGGCGCATGATTAATTATTTTTATCTACTATATAAAAATGAAATTTCGTAACGCCGAGCTTATTGATACTATTCCCGCCGTTTCTAAGGTACACAATAAGCACCATGATTTTAAATCGTCCTTATCAAGAAAGTAAGCAGTGGCATGTATGTTTTATCGCAAGGAAATATTGGTAGAGGTCGAGGCAATATATTTGTGAAACACTTACGGTTTTGTGATAATAAAAATTGTGATTTTTTTTCTTCATCTAAATGATAAAAATTGTGATATCATTCACATAACATTTAACATGAATAAAACCTGACTTTTTTTCGTTCAACCTTCAACGTTCACCATATAATTCGAAATTCAAAGCGATGGCATGTGGTTGATATTCAGACGAGGCATTCGAGGAGAAATTATAGGTATTTGATTACTAAAGATATAATTCACAAGACTTCGAAAAACATGAAAAACCGTGACTTTTCATGCTTGATTTACCTCTAAAACAAAGTCTGAAGCGATGATTTGTGTTTTTTTTTTCTATAATAAAATGTTTGTTATTGTTTCGGATAGACATGTGTGGGAAAGTTATGGTTTTTTTTTACTAAAAACTGAGTTTATAATGCAAAATCATGTCTTTTTATGCTCCATTTTTTCTTTAAATCGTAGTTCTTTTTTTCTACATTAAAATGTTCGGAAAAATATTTGAGGAGAAATATGTTTCACGCATATTTCAAGCAGTTTTGTGAATAATGACTTTTAATGCTCAAACTTCATCTAAATCAACATTAAAAGCGATGATATTTTTTTTTTCAAAAAAAATGTTTGATGATGTTTAGAAGAGACATTTGAGGAGAAACAACAAGTACCTGATAACTAAAAATTGAGATATTATTCACCACATAAAACATTCATAATGATGATATTTATTGCGTGATTCGCCTCTAACTCGAATTTCAAAGCAATGACATAAAGTGATTTCTTACATTGAAATGTTCGGTAATGCTTAGCAATTAAATTTAAGGATATATGACAAATGAAGAAAATATGGAAATATATTGCAAATAACTCAATCTGATAAATAAAAATGAGATATTATTCATAAAATTACGAAGACATGTGAAATCATGAAAGTGAGTAGCTCAAAAATTGATAAATTTTAATCACATTAAATCGTTGATTCAAATGTGCACGCGAAGTGATGGTTTTGAATATCCATATTCTAAGCACCGATCTTATTTTTCCGCGTTTCGAACTTATGCGGTTTTTTACGCTAAACGGTGCACTAGATGCGACATTATGCGCACTGTGCATAAGCTAAAAAAATCTAATGTCGCACGCAAAACATTTTTTTTTTTAATTTTCTGCTGGAACGGTATAATATATGACAAATATATGTGTGCCGCCAATCTCAGACACGAAGCTATTTTCATCAAATACGTAACTACAAACATTGTAACAATCGTGATTTATCTTGCAGATTGTTAGACCTAAACTTAAAAATAAAAAAAAACAACCCTAAATGGTCATCTTATATCAACTCCAGCTGCCATATTTAATTTTGTGATGGTAATTTCCGGTTTTTGGCGAACAGCCCAAGGTAGTCAAATACCATCCAATTTTAGTGTTTTCAGAAACAGGATGATGCCCAGAGGCCAGAAATTATTCACAACAGCCCAATAGATTTTGTATTTAAAATGACGATTGGAGTATCAGAGGTGAAACGTAATATTTCTGAAGTGAAGTGCGGCAGAGAAATATAAAAAAAAATGATTCGTATAACCGTTATGTGCTTGACGGAGTACCCGGGTACCTTTTAAAGTTTCATAAAACGGAATTTCATAGTTCACTGCAATCAAAGCTCATTGAAAGGGAACTTTTGATAACATTAATTTTTATGTAATAACAATATGCCTAACGGGGTACCCGCGTACCCAAAGATTGTAATTCTTGTAACATTGACAATTATCTTCCGATTTCGACACTTTTAGCATCAAAAGATTCAGTTACTTCTCTGCATTGAAATCAGATTCAGCGGTGCCTCGAAAGAATTTTCTCATTGCCGAAAATCTGGGTTTTCGGAGATATGTTGCAAAACTGAAGAATTTCATGAATTTTCGAGCAGAATCTTATAAAACTACTTCCATAGGCCATTTTTATGGTGTTATAGTGATATTCCTTCGAAATGGCCCTTACGGAACAGATTCCACCGGGGCTTCTAGTGGACATACAAAACAATTGGATAACACAATGTCACATACTATCCATTATGAATATTTTCAAAACCGGTATTACATCTAGAGACTGTCAAACGAACCCCGACGACATTTTGCATTCCAAAATGACCACTTCCGCTATCTGGAAGAGAAACAAATTGACCGAATACGATCGAATATAGATAATTCCGAAATCGGGATGGTGCCTATAGACCGGAAATCAACTCCAGACGCAATTTAGAAAACCGAGATGGTGACTTCCGGTTTCTGGAAAACAGCCATAATTGACTAAATAGCACCCTATATGAGTACTTTCGGAATCTAAATGATGTCCGGAGACCTGAAAACGACCTCAGCTGCCATTTAGAGTATCAAAATGGCGACCTCCGGTTTCTGTAAAAGATTAAAAAATGGCCGAATGCCAGCCAAGATGGGTATATCCGGAACGTGAGACACCAATTGTAATTATTCCAATAATATTATCAAATATTCATAGAAATCCTCAGTTTCAAAACATATTGCCGAAAAAAAACGGATTTCCGAGAATGAGAATTTCTTTTCGGAGCACCGCTGACACTGATTCCAATGGAGATGGTAGAGTTGCTGAATCTTTGAGTACTAAAACTATTGAAATCAGATGAAAATTGTGAAAGTTACAAGAGTTTCAATTTATGGATACCCGGGTACCCGCCGGGCATTTAAGGGTGTTTTTTGTCGAGCACATAACGGTTAATTTCAAATCTATCCCGAGCATCGCCGGAAGGGTTCAACTAGTAAATAATATCGAATCAATTATTATATTTAATAAAAAGTGTGTATCAATATTACAACGTCGCAGGTGTTTGAGTTCATGAATAATTAGACTTGTGTAGATCATTCGCATTTCCAGGTGCGACAGCCGAAGTGATGACGTGCCTCTAATTTTTAATACAGCGCTATTTCGATCTTGTTCACACCAAACCGCCGTGTAATGTCCGGGACAGTGTTATGTTGTCGCCGTGCGAATGAAAAATATCGTTGCCGACGATATTTTTTGCTTCCCGGAGAGTGCACGGCAGCAACTTGCGAAGTTTTTACTAGGGTAATCGCTCTTATATTAATCTCATCACGCCTTTCTGATCAATTTATCGTCAAATTTTACCATATTTTCAACGTAAAACTTTCAACCACTTGACAAAATCGAGAAGCAAATAGATTTACTTTCAAAATTTGCAGAAATTAGACGGGAAATTTAACAAATGAGAGAAATAAGATTAATATAGGTGCACCTAGGTGCTGAGATGAATAATGGAACGATTACCCTATGTGGCAGTGAAATATTTTCGTTCTTTTATTGCATTTGCACCACGGCTTGGACACTGCCCGGAAGCAGTGGGAATAGCGCTTAATTCGCATATAACTTTATATATACAACCCAGAAGTGGACAGGTATGACAAGAGTGGCGCAGAGTCTGAAGCAAGAACAACCAAACGAACCGGTAAACGCTGAACCAAACGAGCAAAATAAATAAACTTTACTACTACGCTAGACTTGTCGGAAAGGGTATTGTAATCATTAAACAAAAGTTCACAATAAATTGAGTTTTTACTCTTTTTGTTTATTTTGATCATTTTCACATCTAAAATACCGTAAACAGATTAAATTGAATTAAATTAAGATTTCTTCTTTTTGTTCATTTATTGGAATCATTTCCTGTTAACCACAAGACATGTGTATGTACGCAGCTTTTCAATTGTGTTGGCTTGTTTGCCCGATCGATGTCGCAATCGCTGAATCGTTCGTATCTAAGAAGTAAAATAAAGTAAAAACATAAGCAACTGTTCTCATAACGGGAACATTAAATTTTTACCTTGGCATTCCCGCAGAGGCAAATCTACCAATCCCTTTGGAGCTTTCTGAACTTTCCAGTTGATTGTTGAACCATGCTGTAGTGTTGTTCCAAGAGTTTCCACGGAGCTGCTTAGAGGCAACAATTCATCGTCGGTACCAGTTCCAGCAACAGTCGCAATAGTCCTAGCAGCTGCAGTAGTCTCAACGTCTTTTGTCTACCATCGACAATAATTTTACTATGGAAGACATTGTCAGTGACTTCTAAATTTATAAAAAATGCCTGAAAAATTGCTGTTAAGATGCATAACAATGAATGAAAATGACAAACACAGTGTTTTTATTGTTCTGAACAATGATATTTAATGTAAAATTGATGTATTTACAATGAAAAACATAAACTATGTACAATTATAGCAACTTTTAAGTTTTTTTTATGTTATTTTTTTTTTCGGGTACCCTTGTGCTGGTTCGTTTCACTTAAGTTCGGCATTGGGAAGCTTGAAGCACACCAGATATAGGTCTCAGCTTCCTGTTGACTGCGGCCACATACAGATCCTGCTCGTAATTAATATAAAGCATCCGCTTAACAAAGCGGACTTTGTAGCCTTGCGGCTATGCAGCTCCTCACTTCGAACTACCGATGCTCGTGGTACGCATTTTTTATATTTCAGTCAAATAGCCTAAATATTTTCGATAAAGAATTTATTTTTATCAAACTTATTATTCAATTAGTATGCTATGCAGTATTTTGTTGAGTCATTGATAGAATATTGCATTTTTACAAGAGTAAAAAAATGGTTTGCTCGATTTGATCAGTGAACCAACTTCAGCGTGATTCGAACCAGGATCATTCTTTCTCTGTCATCAATGAGATCAATCAAAGTGTATCATGAAAAAAACTGAAACTGATTCGAATCAGGTTTAAAAACCCTGCATTTATTCATCTGCTTTGCGCCTCGGCTATGTTCTAGAACTGATGCATTTTTTGTTGTTTTCAATAGAAACGCCTAAACAAGGATTTGAATTTAAAGTTCTTAAGAGTTTATATATACTTGTGTGCTCGCGATCAAAAGTATTTTATCTTTCTTGAGAGTTGAAAAGTTAATGAGTTTTCTTTTAAATAATGAGATCTTACCTTTCTTTTTCAAAAGAAAATATTAATAACTGGACTCACTGGAGTATGAACTACCAAACCAAAATATAATTTTTTCGACATTCCTCGCAATGAGCATGATACAGAAAGAACTACTTGTCGGAAACACGAAAAATCCTGTACGCTATACCTGAACGAAGGATTTTGCATCATTAACTTTAAATCGGTTCTACTGCTCAGACATCCTTTAAATCGGTTCTACTGCTCCAGACACCTCCCAGATGGTCTCGAGGAACGATGCTGGCCTAACAAACCAGTCGTCGTAGGTTCGAGTCTCGACTCGGGTGAGACTGTTAGTGTCAGTAGGATCGTAGCGCTAGCCCCGCAATTGTCCCGTACACGAAACAGTTGGCTGCGAAGTCTGTGTATAATAAACAGAAGGTCGAGTTCCGAATCGGAATGTAGCACCAAGGCTTTGCTTTTTTTACTGCTCAGACCATTCTGATTTTTAAAGGAAAAATAATCTAGTCTAAAACATCAAATTTTTTTAATTGCAATTTTTTGAAATTCCGTATCCTTTTAAATAAGAGAAATAAAAAATATATTTCGATTTTTTCTCCTTAACATGAGAGTAACCCCTTTTAGTATAGATTAATTTATTATTGTAAAAATGATGAACGCATACTTAACTTTCCCTGATAGGTGACTGTATTTTTTTGTAAAGAGCAATTCCACAAGAACGGGTCCCCAATTGATTCGACCCTTTTTAATTTGGCTGAAAATTTGCATAGTTGTTTCTATGGGCAAAAGATGTAATTTTGTGCTATTGGTTTAACTTCCTGAAGCACGTCTCATTTTTGGGGAGCTATTTAAAAATGCAATTTTGGAAAGGTATTGGTAATTACAAATATTTTTAGAGCCGCTTAAAAGGTTTTTTGATAGGTATGATGTCTTTGGCAAATATTGTCTTTCCGAAAATATAACTATAATATTTTTTGTTTGAAAAAAAAGGAAGAGAAAAACAAAAAAAAAATATTTTAAAAACTCATTTTTTTAATACCGATTTTTTTTAGAAAAATACAATAAAATACCTAAACACTGAAATTGGTTCAATCGTGGAGAAATAAAAAACAAATTAAGATGTTTTGGATTTTTTTTTAATTATTATATTTGGAAGGACCAAATTGTTATCTGCAACTGTGCAGAAGACACTATGCCAATCAAAGAAAACGTTTTAGCTTTAAAAATTGTTCGAATCACCAATAGAGCAGTCTGATTAGTTTCTAATTTTTCTGCTAACTATTTTTTGAAAGAAAAATTTTTTTTTCAGGGTATTTTCTTCGGAAAAAAAATATTATCTACAACTTTGCCGAAGACGACACTACGATCACGAAACTGAGCAATTTTTATTGGCAGTGATGTTTTTTATAACTCAATTGTAACCCTATTCATACGATTGAAATGATTTAATGTTGAAAATGTTACTAAAAACATTTATTCTGCTCGGTGCAATAAGTGAAGTAACCCATAATTGTAGTGATGTTACGTTTTGCGGTGCACAATGGTGGGTCAGTCCATATTTTACACTAAACATGAACACTAAAATGATTAATTAACAAAAAATGTGTCGCTGCTCGGTGCGCTTCGGTGTAGTGACGATTCCGACGATAACTTATATATTGTTAATACACTCCCAATATAACATGTTTCACTAGCTTTTCAAAAATTAGTTGTTTCAAAAAATTAAACCAAGCACAAAATGACGTCTTTTGCCCATAGAAACGTCTATTGAAATTGATTCCCGTCGATTGTTAAAACGTTTTTTAAGTAGACCGCATTTAAAAACTTTAGTATCCTAGAGTCGCGAGAGTTTCCAAAAAACGCGTTAATTTCAAAATCCGCGAGTAAATTCTGAAATTCGCGTAGAAAAATGTTATTTCGTGAAAAATTTTAATCATATCTGCTTAATTCTTTCGAAAAAATTAATAAGAAGTGCTATTTCATATAGGAATGAATATGAAAAAACCCTTAGAAACATATCTCGTAAAATAACGACTTTTTTGGGAAATTCGAGTAAAATACGCGTTAATTCCAAAATTCGTTGTTTACCCACTTTTGAAGTATTTAGAAAAGTTTTGGAATTAATGATGATTCCGGACTCACCATGTTTGTTCCACGTGTCTGGTATTACCCGCGTGAAAAGCGATTTAAACGCCAGTGCATCGGGCATTCCAAGTGAAGTAAAATAAAAAAAAGAAATATTTATTTTATATCCGTTAAACACAAATTTGAATATATTTTCTATGATTCGATTATCCGGAAAAAATCGATAATCCAGAATGATTTTTTTCTATGTTCCTGATAATCGAGTCCGGCCTGTAACGATGAACCACGACAGTCGAAAAGTTAAGAAACTTTATAAAACGCCGACAATTAAAAAAAAACATCAAGCTCATACTGGCATGATATTACCTGTAGCCAATTTTAAACATCATTTAAACTTAGCATGCCCTGGGCCTGTTGACAATTGCAGTTTTCTACAAGTGCTATTCTGCCCATAATTCAAAAATTGGCTAATACGTCATAGGCATCAAATCGAGAAAAACGCATTTTAAAGTTTTTCGTCGGTACAACATATTTTGACTGTCGATGACAACATTTTATTGAGTATATCACCCTTCATATATGCTGGAACTTTGCCCTTGAGTTGAAACAGAGAAATCTGCAGGAAAATTCCATCCGCTACGTATTTTTAACGCAGTAGCCGTTTTTTCAATTATAAACGAGAGGACAGTCGACCAACCGGTGTGCAATTTGGCTGATATCCGTACGATGTGAATTATATCGTGCTCGTTGGTGATGAAAATTGTTTGTAATTTAGTAGAACAACACGGAAGCACAAGTGAGGGCGAAAAGGACGACAAGACAATTGTTTCGTGCAATAATATAACAATACATATAACGAAAATATTATTATTCATGATAATTTCACAATCCACTTTCCTATTTTTTCACATCAAATATAAAATGAAATCTGAATTTTCTCTTCAATATTACTTCTAATCAAAGAGCTAAATAGCATTTTTAAGAATGTAAAGATTTATGACAGAAGGAAACAGTCACGCGTTTTGATAATTGGGTTTCGCAGCACCGCGAATAAATTCTTGTTGCATCAAATATGTTGTTCGTAAATAGTCAAATTTGATGCAAGGGCCTTACGATCGCTTACCTGTCGCCAGTAACCACCAGGCTACAACACACTTTCGAAAGTTAGATGAAACAAAGTACAGTAATAATACACTGGTTCGTGAACATGCCACTGGTAGAAACATATTGGATATTAGCCAACTTCTGAATTATTTTGGATATAAGCCAAAATTGTTTCACCTCTGCTGCCTTCCCAAATGCATTTTTTGACAATCGGCTTACGTACGGACCTTGTTTAGGGTGTTAACCGTCTTGAGAAACTGTTTTCCCGATTTTGGTGAAAATGGCATATCAGCCGTTTTCTGAATTATGGGCAGTATTGTGTTAAACTAATATTAACATATTGTATTTTACATTACATTATTTTACATAAAATAAATTTATTTGACAAAAAAAACTGGACAAAAAAGTTTCCAGTTCAGTCGATCAAGTCTAAGTTTCTTGAAGCTTTAAGGATTGAGAAATCATCCCTTTTGAGAGTCAGTAGTCCCCGTCAACTACGTGAAACTAAAAAATAGCAGATTCGATCAACTAATCAACTCGATCAACTAGTGTGTGAGTATATATATATATATATATATATATATATATATATATATATATATATATATATATATATATATATATATATATATATATATATATATATATATATATATATATATATATATATATATATATATATATATATATATATATATATATATATATATATATATATATATATATATATATATATATATATATATATATATATATATTTATAAAAAAAAAATTAAAAAAAAAAAAAAAATATATATATATATATATATATATATATATATATATATATATATATATATATATATATATATATATATATATATATATATATATGTATATACAGTCATACCTCGCTATAAGGCAACCTTGATATAACGTAACTCGATATAACGTGACTTTTTGAGATGTATTGAAATTGAAAATAAATATTACAGCAACTGTTTATGGGGTATAAAATGCTTCAAAAAACTGTTTGTAGTAAGTGTAGAAACCAATGAAACCAATGCGAAAATTGTTCTTAATGGGCATAAGAAAGGTTTGAAAATACTAATAGGTAATGCGAAATGGGTTTTCACGCATCCTTCAGTAACAGTTCACAGTCGTGCATCAAAAAAAATTTTTTTTGCTTGTTGAAATTTTCTTTGAATGGGCATAACCAAGGTTTAAAAAGACTGATAGGTGTTGGAAAATAGGTTTTCGCGCATCTTTGGGTAACCATCAGCAGTCTTGCATCAATAAGAATTTTTTTTTGCTTGTTGAAAATTGTACTAAATGGGCATAAGACTACGGTTTGAAAATACACTGGGGTCACTTTTGACGCGGTTGGTTGTACCGCATTTAAAAGATTAGATTAGA